>NC_136526.1:14739937-14904937 GCF_053919585.1 Euprymna scolopes
ATATGAAGATAATTTATGATTTATGTGTAAATTTTTGCAGTATTTACTTCAACAGTGTTCGATACATAGGTAGAGCTAGGTAGTAAGTTATGAAAATATATATGGTAATTAAGCTACACAGAATATTCTGTGTAGCTTAATTGTCATATTTTCATAACTTACTATATATATATATATATATATATTATATACATATATATACACACACATTGTAATGCATTATGAAATAAAGACGTCATAATTTTTAAACATAATAAGCATTAATTATTTCTAAGTTATGAGAGGCATCAATATGAAACACGAGTAAATAAATGCTAAAAGTCCAACTAAATGAAGCAAGGGAAAGAAATGTTAAGAGTTGCCTCCCTTGCCATACATACTTTATGGTACAAAATTGCTATTTTAATCTATGTAATAGCTGATGTTTTTTTTTTTTTGGTTTTGTTTTTTTAACAGGGGAAATCACCACTTATCAAGGCCCAGAGGCCACTTGAGGATAAGGGCTAAACAGTGTACAGTGGTCAAAAGGACAATATAGTAATCGTCAGAAGTGTAAATTTGGTAAATTGGAATACTTAAGGGGATCGGATCATCAAGAACTTGTTTACATTGGACTTGAAGACGGTCATATTGTATTCAGTTGGAAAGAAGGTCAACAGAAGAGAGTTCCACAGGTGCGCAGTTCTAAGAAACTTTGTTCATGGAATCTACTTTTAGGTTTAAGCACAGATAAGAAGTGGGGGAAATTATTGATAGTGTTTTCAGCTAGACAAGGTTTTTCTTGTGAAAGTTTGGCATGGGGGGGGGTGCATAGATTGGAGCCCAGACAAGCACTTGCCATGAAAATAACGATAAAACAGAGACAGACTCACAATATCTCTTCTGTGAGAAAGAGGTTGCAGGGAAGAGAAATGGGCATCTCCCACTAGGCTACAAAGTCTATTTTGAACTCTATCAAGGCAGGATAAGTTCTTTCTAGCAACTCCTGCCCAGATGTGACAGCATTACTCCATCCTTGGACGTACCTGGCTCTTATATAGGTAGAGAATTGCATCAGCAGGTAGATATCTACTGGATCGATAGAAGGATCCCACCATTTTTCCAGCAACCTTGCCAACAGATTTGATGTACGTGTTCCATTTTATATCAGGAGTAAATGTCAAGCCCAATGTGTTTAATTATTTTAATTTTTATCGCCTTTTATTTCATTTATGAAACCCCCACCACCACCAAGTTTTGATTTTCTCTTCATTAAATAAAATTATGAGAAAATATTTACATTTTAGGAAACATGAATTAATAAGTCATTAGAATGACTGGTTTTGCGAGCAAAAAAAAAAAATCATGAATAAGAAAAAAATGTAGGAATTAGTGTAAAGGTACAACTTTTTTTGGTTTTTAGTTAGTACATTTGGAGAGTGCAGACAAGCGCACATCAGCGTCAGAAAACTATTTTGTGCTACAAGTTTCTCATATTGGCTTTAACTCAATAAATGTGTAACAAAAACTGTCTCAACAAGAAAAAAACATGCATTTGAAAATTTTAAAATTTTGGCTTGTTAGAATAGACATTTGTGTTGTTATACTTTTCTTAAATCTATTTCAAAAACAACGCAAAAATATATGCATTTATTCTTGTGTGATTTTCAATTTGCTCCTGAAATTGCATTTGTCTGCCCCTGCTATGCACTCTCCAAATATCCCAACTGAAAACCAAAAAAGTTGTACCCATACACAAATGCCAAAATGTATTAGTACAGCAAAAGTGCATCTCATGCAAATTATGACACTATATGGTGTCATGAATGCATGCAACGAGGTGCATATTGCGGTGAAGGGGGTGTTTGACTGGACGGGATGGTGTGAAGGAGTGCAGGGAAATGCAAAACCTTAGCTAGGAAAATAGGACCAGCCGCCGATGTGTCATAGTAAGCTTGTTAGACGCAAAGCAGATCTTGTGTTGCCTCAAAATGGAGACAGATTTGGAATTATCTACATGTCAAAAGAGATGGTCTTGTTTTTCAAATAGAGGAAGAGAGGGCAGAAGAGGGGGGGGGGTGTTGATGTCTGATTGGGACAAAGCAGAAATGTCTATGGGATTTTGTCAGAAAGAGAAAAAACAAATAATTGTTTTTATCTCATTGTCGTTATATATCTGTTAACAATGAAAAGGTTGTTTTTAAACCCTCTGTTGAGCGATATGAAGATACCCAGATATCTTAGCTGACAGCTGGGGGTTAAGGGTAGGGGTCGCCGCCAAGCATTGTTCGACTTAGAATGATTAATCACTCCTAATTTGATAAGTAAAAACCTCAGTACAAATTAATAGAATAAAAAGGAAAGAGAGAGGTGCTGAGTGGACAAGACGAAGGGTAAGCCCTAAGAGGAAGAAAGAAAGGGGTTTGTAACCACTCTCTGAAGGAGAGATGGGGAAAAAGGGGTTGGATTTAGAAAAAGGAATTTTAAAAAGAGAAGAGTCGTAGCCAGCAAGCTGAACGGCTGGGCTTGTCAAGTGCTTCCGATTTAGGAGCCCTCAGGGCCTGATGCTATGAAGTTAACTAGCCTGTGTTAATGGAAAATCTGTGACTTTACTGGTCTGGTCTTACATCGTTTCACTGCTATGACAGTCACCTCAATTTAGACAGTAGCTGTTATGAAGTAATGAAAACAATAAATAGTTTGTTATTGTTATAAACCGGAGTTCTGTTTGTCTGTGGTGAGGACTCTTCATTTTGCAGCAAGCCGCAAGGACCAGCGGAGTGATTGATGTACCCGGAGACTACCTACACAGGGTAGGAGACGATTCGATCGAGAGGCAAGCGCCCCACCATGAAAACACAGTGGGTAAGGATGATCAACAGGCCATCTTGTAACGAGACAAGGTACGATCGAAGGACACCTGCCACATCGGGTGGAATCCGACGACGTTAAGGACGCCCGATGTGCCCAGTGGGAATGGTGCAGTATCGGGTATCGGTATACAAATTATTTTCACTAATTATCTTCGTGGATGCATATTTTTGGCATCCAACATTTTCTTTCAGATTTTAATTTAGGATGATGAAAACACTTACAATATGGTTATTTGCTTTCAAATTTTCAAATTTAACTAGAAAATTTCTACTTAACAAATCTAATATATAAATAATTTCTACTTAACAAATCTAATAGATAAATAATTTCTACTTAACAAATCTAATAGATAAATAATTTCTACTTAACAAATCTAATAGATAAATAATTTCTACTTAACAAATCTAATAGATAAATAATTTCTACTTAACAAATCTAATAGATAAATAATTTCTACTTAACAAATCTAATAGATAAATAATTTCTACTTAACAAATCTAATAGATAAATAATTTCTACTTAACAAATCTAGTAGATAAATAATTTCTACTTAACAAATCTAGTAGATAAATAATTTCTACTTAACAAATCTAATAGATAAATAATTTCTACTTAACAAATCTAGTAGATAAATAATTTCTACTTAACAAATCTAATAGATAAATAATTTCTACTTAACAAATCTAATAGATAAATAATTTCTACTTAACAAATCTAATAGATAAATAATTTCTACTTAACAAATCTAATAGATAAATAATTTCTACTTAACAAATCTAATAGATAAATAATTTCTACTTAACAAATCTAATAGATAAATAATTTCTACTTAACAAATCTAATAGATAAATAATTTCTACTTAACAAATCTAATAGATAAATAATTTCTACTTAACAAATCTAATAGATAAATAATTTCTACTTAACAAATCTAATAGATAAATAATTTCTACTTAACAAATCTAATAGATAAATAATTTCTACTTAACAAATCTAATAGATAAATAATTTCTACTTAACAAATCTAATAGATAAATAATTTCTACTTAACAAATCTAGTAGATAAATAATTTCTACTTAACAAATCTAGTAGATAAATAATTTCTACTTAACAAATCTAATAGATAAATAATTTCTACTTAACAAATCTAATAGATAAATAATTTCTACTTAACAAATCTAATAGATAAATAATTTCTACTTAACAAATCTAGTAGATAAATAATTTCTACTTAACAAATCTAATAGATAAATAATTTCTACTTAACAAATCTAATAGATAAATAATTTCTACTTAACAAATCTAATAGATAAATAATTTCTACTTAACAAATCTAATAGATAAATAATTTCTACTTAACAAATCTAATAGATAAATAATTTCTACTTAACAAATCTAATAGATAAATAATTTCTACTTAACAAATCTAATAGATAAATAATTAGAATTAGAATAATTAGCTGCTAGAAAGGACTTGGCCTGCCTTGATAGAGTTCAAAATAGACTTCGTAGCCTCGTAGGAGATGTCCTTTTCTCTTCCTTGCAACCTCTATCTCACAGAAGAGATGTTGCGAGTTTGTCTCTGATGTATCGTTATTTTCATGGAAAGTGTTCGACTGAGCTTCAATCTATGGTCCCCCCTCTCAAAACTTTCACAAGAAACACTCGTCTAGCTGTAAACACTATCAATAATTCCCCCCACTCTTTATCTGTGCCTAAACCTAAACGTAGATTCCATGAACAAAGCTTTTTTATTATAACTGCACGCCTGTGGAATTGTCTTCCGTTTTCCTGCTTTCCGGCTGACTACAATATGGTTGTGTTCAAGTCTAACGTAAATAAGTTCTTGATGAGCCGTTCCATATAAGTTATCAAACTTAAAAAATTTTCATTACTAATGATTATTATATTGTCCAATTTCTACTGTACACTCTTTAACCCTTATCCTTGAGTGGCCTCTTGGCCTTGATAATGAGTTGATACCTATGAAAAAAAAAAAAAAAAAAAAGAAAAAGTCCAATGTGAACAAGTTCTAATTGAATCGTCTCCCTAAGTAATCCAAGTTTACAAATTCCCACTGTTTACTATGCTAAAATCACAATGACTAATGTATACCTATTAACCCTTATCCTCGAGTGGCCTCTGGGCCTTGATAAGTGGTGACACCCTTGTAAAAAAAACAACAAAAAAAAACAAATCTAATAGATAAATAATTTCTACTTAACAAATCTAATAGATAAAAGGCTATATGTCTGTCTGTCTCCATATTTTCAAACTGTATCTCTTCCAAAACGAAAAGTCACAGAGCGGCACTAGTGGCCTCGAATGATTGCATTTTTGTAGATCGTTCTTTTGTGGGTCTTTAGCTGGTTAAAATAGTTTTTAAGGGATCAAAATTGAAAACAACCGTTATGCATTTTTTACGTTCATCTTAGTTTATTTTTAATCGGTTCATATGCGTGTCACGTTGGTACAGTGATAACGTCACCAGCTTTGAATGCTACAGTTTTGCTTTCGGTTTCGATTCTAGCTGAAGGCATTCAAATACATTTTTTTTTTAACTTTTAAAATCATGACTCTATAATAATATATATGAAATCTAGACAAATTAAAACATCATATTTAAGCATATTTTATGCCCAGATAAAAGATAGGTACATATTACATGAGCTTTTATAGTAATAAACCCCCACCTAAAAAAAAAAAAAAAAAGAAACCCTCTATATTTATCAATTTAAAAACAATCAGAATCAGTAATTGTATCAAAATCTGGGAAACATTAGAATCATCCAATCACAAGTGAAAATATCTGCAAAACCTAAACATAGATTACATGATCAAAGCTTCTTTCTTAGAACTGCACGCCTGTGGAATTGTCTTCCGTTTTCCTGCTTTCCAGCTTTCTATAATATGGTTGTCTTCAAGTCCAATGTGAACAAATTTCTGATGAGCCGTTCCACTTAAGTTAACAAATTTACCGAACTTCCATTACTATATTGTCCTTTTGGCTACTCTACACTCTTTAACCCTTATCCTTGAATGGCCTATCGGCCTTTATAAGTGGTGACGTTTATGTAAAAAAAAAAAAAAAAAAAAAGGTCTATTATACAAGATCAAGCCTCCACTGAAATTCGGTTCATTATCAGCACTTTGTCCTTATTTCAACAAAAATCTTATTTCAAATATATTTTTTTTACAAAGGAGTCACCACTTATCAAGGCCCAGAAGGTCACTCGAGGATAAGGGTTAATGAGTGCACAGTAGTCAATGGGAACATGTCGTAGTAATCGTTAGTAGTGGAAATTTGGTAAATTGGATTACTTAAGGGGAACGGCTCATCAAGAACTTGTTTACATTGGACTTGAAGACAACCATATTGTCGTTAGTTGGAAAGTAAAAAAACAGAAGTGTGCAGTTCTAAGAAAGAAGCTTTGTTCATGGAATCTACGTTTAGGTTTAGGCACCGATAAAGAGCAGGGAAAAATTACTGATAGTGGTTTCAGATAGACGAGTACTTTTCGTGAAAATCAGGCCAGGAGGAACTATAGAATTGTATCGTAAATATCCCCCAGCACAATCTTATAACAATCTCAGAATGACAGTTTATAAGGGAATTGAAACATTAATTGAATTTTGATAAATTCATCTGTAACAGATGTACGGATCCACACTTGTGTTGCGTATCACGAATAACGCCTGGAAATTCCACGGAATGAGAAAAATATTGAATCAACAAATATGTTTTGATAAAGCTGATATACTTCTGGACAGCAGAAAAAATTTGTGTTTTGGACAAAAAATAAAAATAAAAAATAGCACGCAGCAAATATGAGTTTAGTACCATTTCTATTAAAATAGTGTCCATTGTATTTTAAATATCGAACTGACTGAAATGAGATGAATTAATAAGTACTAATAAAGACTCAGAAAGTGATTGTGCTACATAGTTCAATACAAATAATAAAATCAGATTTAATTTACACCTTCAGTCCAGCACCTATTGCCAGACAATGTTCTTCTTATTGCCCTGTTTCTTTCAAATGCTCCCTTTTGTTAACGTACCATTTCAATGACTTCTTTATTTGATAAAGAACTGTTAAAGAAAGTTTTTTCTTACAACCAATGATCATACAGGGTGGAACGATAAAGTTGTCACCCTAGAAAAGACAACATGATTACATTTCCGTTTGATGAAAACCGGTTTTCTTTTTTTATCTGGTGCAAACCATCTACTAGTTGGCAAATTGTGTACAAATCCCAAGAGTGATAGGAGCTTCTATCAGGTCTAAAATGACACAATGTTTAACGAATGAGATCGAAGATGTGCTGCTATACAACTCATGCTTTCCATTGATCCAAGTTATGACAACAGGACCATTGCCAGCATCCTCAAAATGCATCGCTAAATTGCCACGCATAACAAAGATGCGTCCAGGGTGATGAAAACAAAGTTTCCAACGACAGTTATGATCTGTTGTGTGGTTTCAAGTGAGAGTCACATCATGCTACCTCACAGCTTCAAAGTCAGCTTGAAAGTCAACACCAAAGTGTATCTGGATGTGCTGAAGAGTGCGGTGATCCCCTGGTGCAATCAGGTGGCTGCTGGAAGACACTGGGTGTGGCAGCAGGACTCCATGCCAGCTCACAAGGCTTCAGAAGGAGTGCTACGACTTTGTACATTTCTCTACCTCTCACTAACCTCCCGTCCTCCCCCAACCTGAAACCGCTGAACTACTCTGTTTGGTCATATGTCGAGAACATCACCAACATGACCTCCCACAACACCAAATCCAGTCCGATCGCTGTCATCCGCTGAACTCCTATCAGCACTTGTGGAAAAGGCATGCTCACAGTTCCGGACCCTATCAAAGCGGTGATTGAGGTTGGATGCGGCTGTATTGAATGGATGTCAGCTCTACTACATAATAAAGTTACCTGAATTGATTTTTTTTCAAGGAAGGGTTTTGTTTTTTTTTACATAGGCATCACCACTTATCAAGGCCAAGAGGCCACTCGAGGATAAGGGTTAAAATAAAGCTGTAGTGTTGCTTTCTTTAGGGTAACACATTTATTGGTCCACCAGGTATTATTACCTGTGTTATTAAAAAACAAGGTTACATCAAAGGAGGGGGAGGGGGGGTACTTTCATATTCTTGTTGTGAGTTGTCGGATTGGCCTTTCTAAAGCCAAATTTCGCAAATTTAGCCTATTTTTAATCAGTTTGGCCATCAAAAACTGTATTTGGCCCTTTTCAAAGTGTAATGTATGGACTAAGGAAGGAAGGAACAGGCAGAGTATTATATAAATGGAGGTACTACCACTCTGGGTCAGAGTGGACCTGGGAGCAATGGTAATTAAAGGGTGGCTCCACACTCCCCAAAGCCCACAAGCTGGGGCCTCACCACTAGATATAGTTTAAGACTTCTATAAAAAAAAAAAAAAAAAAAAAAAAAAAAAAATCGGAAAAACAAAAACAAAAAAAAACAGCGAACATGATAAAAAAAAAAAAAAAAAAAAAAAAAACGAACATGATGCAAAACAGACAGTGTTAAAACTTCTTAGCGAGGGTGCCCAGTGCTGCCCGAATATTTGACAAATTTTGCGGAGAGAGGCAGGTTCGAACCTGAATCCTTGAGGCGAAAGCGAAAAAAAAAAAAGTGTGATGACTTCCCTCGACGCTACAAATGTAGAAGAATGAGAATGGATGAAATTTAATGATTAAAAAGTGAATTGTCAGGTGCGTAAATTTAATGAGGCCAAACATCAATTCTGCAGTTAAGTTTGGCTGCGAGGCAGTTTTTTTGGTTTTGTTTCTCCAAGATGTTGGGTTGGGGGGAAAACGCTCCCCATAAAAATGGGGGTGTCCAAATGAAAAGCAACTGTCTGATATCACGGTTTTCATCGCATTGATCAAAGCTGATTCGCTTTCTGGATGTCCCCGGCACGAAAGCCGAGGAAGAGACATTGTTCCAATTTAGTTTCACTTTATTTATACTAAAAAGTCGAACACACACGAACGGAGCTGAAATAGCAAGAATTTTGTAAAAGTCGATGTAAATAACTCTAGACACGACGTGCATTTGCAAATCATAGATATTACAATCTAGACGGTATATAAAAAGTTCTAAGACGTAGTAACCCCCCACCACCACCACCACCAAGAAGCCCCGCGAAAAAAGCCTTCCTTGGATATACAAAAACGCGCACGCTCATTTTGTCTTTTCTAAATGTAGATGTTATTTTACAATGCCAGACAGCACTGAATTTATTTTAATAAATATTTATGTGTTTACTAGCGGGACCTGAGGAAATTCCACAGTCGACTCTTTCATATGTACTATATTAATGTTGACTTTCTGTGGATGTTTTTTTTTTTTTTATTTACGAGAATTTGTTTTGCATTTATTTTTTTCTCCTGAGTTTTTGGGTGGAAAATTTTCTTCTTTAAATAAAATATCTTATTTTCGTTATCAACAAAATATTCTTGTCTTCATTTCAAATTTCAAGCCATGACTGATTAAATGAAAAAAAAAAAAAAATTTAATCTTTTTTTATTTCCAAACTGTCGTCTGCAAACTTCAATTTCGCGCGATTGAATTTAACAATGATAATACAGAGGGAGTTATCAGGTTTTATCTAATACTCATGCTGAAAAAGGGAGGGGGATTTTATTTCTCAACGTTCTGTGATTTGGTTTAAAACAAGAGAAAAAGAAAGGCTAATCTCCTTGTTAAAAGGCAACATTCGACCTCACGCACACATCATTCATAGAGGGCAAAGTTTTCTCGTGTGAAGCTTAAATGAATCAAGGGGCAGTGCTCTATGGACAAATTTATCTTTAGTTGACCTTTGACAACTAAATATTTTCGTTTACTAGCCAAACCTACATGATTTTTAGAATACTAGCGAGGGATACCCGGCGTTGCCCGGGTGTTTTTCGGGGTATGTGAAAAAAAACAGGTGCCCGTGAAAAAAAAAACGAAGCCTTCATGACGCGGAGTTGGAAAATAGTAAAGTGTTAAAAAAAAAACCAAAAAAACAGGTGCGCATTTTTGATCGCCGTGACGGCGATAGGTATTCAGCAGTAAGCATTTTGTGCGGGACAGTTTTGAATGAGGTGAATAAATCGGTTTGTTTGTTTTTAAAAACGTTCTCCCTGTTTATTAGGAGGAGCGAAATGAAAGCTATAGTCTGATATGACGAAGTCGACATTGAACAAACGTTACTTAGCTCTCTTGAGACACCTGGCTTTCGGCCTGTGATTAGAGTCGAGTTTCGCTTTTTTTTATACCGAAAACCGAATGTAACGCGTGCCGATGCGGGAAATGTGGAATAATTAACGTTTGAAAGTCAATAAAATTAAATAGACAGGCGAGCTCCGTGGGTAACTCTGAGATATTACAATTTATAGATGATATAAAAAGTTTTAAGAAGTTGTGAACCGAGCAAGCGCTTCTCTGAAAGAAGCCTTTTGTGGACATCGAGGAAAAGCGTATATACATACATACATACATTTTCGCTTTTATATATATATAGATGACATCTTAGTTCTGTGATGAGTATGTACATAAAGTTTTTTCCGTATTTTTTTAATAAGTGTAATTCTAAATATACAACAAATTTTATGTTGATACTTGAAGGTATAAACATTTTAATTTCTTCAGATATTTTTTTAAACAGCCCTCATTAAAACAAAAGAGTATATTGCTCAATTAAACTTTTATTGTTTAAATAATTTAACTTTGTTTTATAAAAAAAAAAAAAAAAAAAAGTTGAAAAGATATTTTATATTCAATAATGAGCTTTGGAAGATTGTCGGTGAACGAAATACAATCACCAAAAGATAAGCATTTCATTATTTCTAGTCGCCACTTTGAAAAGTCACTTGCAAATGCAACTGTTTCACTCGCAATGTAGAACTCTATTAGAATTGTCTGATTTATTTCCTGCTTCGTTTGTTCCAGTTCATTTAACTCCTTGGTCTAGCGGTCTTCATCAATTATCTGTTTTAATACCTCATTCTAAGTAACTTCTTTCCAAGGACTGAATAGTTGTGGAACTCTCTTCCGGCTTATTGTTTTCCTTCTACCTACAGCCTTAGTCCTTTTAGAATATTGTTGCCACATCTGGGCAGGAGCTGCTAGAAAGGACTTGTCTTGCCTTGATAGAGTTCAAAATAGACTTCGTAGCCTCGTAAGACTTCGTAGCCTCGTAGGAGATATCTTTTTCTCTTCCTTGCAACCTCTATCTCACAGAAGAGATGTTGCGAGTTTGTCTCTGATGTATCGTTATTTTCATGGAAGGTGTTCAACTGAGCTTCAATCTATGGTCCCCCTCGCCAAACTTTCACAAGAAACACTCGTCTAGCTGTAAACACTATCAATAATTCCCCCCACTCTTTATCTGTGCCTAAACCTAAACGTAGATTCCATGAACAAAGCTTCTTTCTTAGAACTGCATGCCTGTGGAATTGTCTTCCGTTTTCCTGCTTTCCAGCTGACGACAATATGGTTGTGTTCAAGTCTAGCGTAAATAAGTTCTTGATGAGCCATTCTATATGAGTTATCAAATTTACCAAATTTTCATTACTAATGATTACTATATTGTCCACTGTCTACTGTACACTCTTTAACCCTTATCCTTGAGTGGCCTCTTGGCCTTGATAAGTGGTGATGCCTATGTAAAAAAAAAAAAAAAAAAACACTATCAATAATTTCCCCCCACTCTTTATCTGTGCCTAAACCTTAACATAGATTCCATGAACAAAGCTTCTTTCTTAGAACTGCACACCTGTGGAACTCTCTTCTGTTTTCTTACTTTCCAACTGACTACAATTTGGTCATCTTCAAGTCCAATGTAAGCAAGTTCTTGATGAGCCGTCCCCTTAAGTAATCCAATTTACCAAATTTCCACTAACAATTACTATATTATCTTATTGACTTCCGTACACTCATTAACCCTTATCCTTGAGTGGCCTCTTGGCCTTGATAAGTGGTGACTCCTGTGTAAAAAAAAAAAAAACTAAGCTCAATAGGCATCTCCTGTCTTTCATTCTTTTATTCTAGTTAGTTCCTTACATCAAGTAGCTCCATGCCTTGTCTTAAGTGATTTTTTTTTTAAATAAATGTAATTCTAAATAAACAAATTTTACGTTGATACTTGAAGGTATAAACATTCTAGTTTCTTCAGATATTTTTTTAAAGAGCCTTCGTTAAAAAAAAAAAAAAAAAAAAAAGAGCATATTGTTCTATTAAACTTTTATTATTTAAATAAACTTTGTTTTATTAAAAAAAAAAAAAAAAAAAAGTTGAAAAGATAATTTTTTACTCAGTAGCAAGCTGTGGAAGATTGTCAGTGAAAGAAATACAATCGGCAAAAGATAAGCGTTTCATTATTTCTAGTCGCCACTTTGAAAAATTACTCGCATATGCGACTGTTTCACTCGCAATGTAAATCCCTGCGAGGGGTAATAAAAGTGATGCTCTCAGCTGTTTTGGCGCTGATATTTAACTTCTCTTATTCTTTATCTCCTATTATATAAATCTCAAACGTCTGTTTATGTGTATGCATGTTTGTAGGTCTTTCTAAAACTTTCAACACACGCGACCGGACGAATAATATCCCAAAATTGGCCATAAACATTCATTCTTTTACCGTCAACTGGGCCATTTTTTTCAAAGAAGGGGGATCACTTTTTTTGTCGATATTTTTTGCAAGTCATTCAAGTCTCACGTGAATGACATCGCATAAAACAGGCTATCTCGAACATACATGATGTCACAATCGAGGTGGCCGCATCGATAGAACCGTTTGCTTTTTTCACTTCCTTTTCCTCTTGCGTGCTACGGGTTCGAGACTGCGTACCAATCCTAATTAGTTTTTTTGTTTTTTTTTTGCACTTGCATGGGTAACTCGCTATTTTGAGTTGTTTTAATTCAGTTTTTTTTTTCTTTTTAGGACTTTGGTTGCTCAACCAACCCCTTTACACATACCTCGACACACATGGGCAATTATTATATTAATACTTACAAGGTTGTTTCTGGATAATCTCCAGCAATTTGTCAATGCACTGTATTCTTTGATCTGGAGGGACCCCTTCCAGGAATGTAACAAGATATTTGCTGGCATCGCTGCAAAAGAAGTTGTTAGAATGGTTTATGAAAATTGTTTTAATTATTTGTGTGTTTTTGTTTCCAATGAACTCCAAAACGGTTGGGCTGATATTTTAAAATTTTTTACACATGTTAATGTGTCTGGGAGTGTTCTTATGTAGATTTTTATATCAGAATGTGTCTTATAAGTATTGAAAATCCATAATCAAAAAAAATCTGATTAAAGAAAGAAGTTTGATTTTGACTAAAGTTAACATGTTTATACAACCTAACATCACAAGTGCATTTGAGAAGTTTTATTATTGCACAAGCAGAAAAGTCCGATATATAAAATTAACAGTAGGTTATTTTATAAGACGGGGGCGTATTTGAAATGAATGAACGAACTGCAAAACACTCGTCTAGCTAAAACCACTATTAATAATTTCCCCCACTCTTTATCTGTGCCTAAACCTAAACATAGATTTTATGAACAAAGCTTCTTTGTTAGAACTGTACACCTGTGGAACTCTTGTTTTCCTGCTTTCCAGCTGACTACAATATGGTTGTCTTCAAGTCCAATGTAAACAAGTTCTTGATGAGCCATCCCCTTAAGTAATCCAATTTACCAAATTTCCACTAGATGAGTGTTTTTCGTGAAAGTTTGGCAAGGAGGGACCAGAGATTGGAGCTCAAACGAGCACTTGTCATGAAAATAACGATAAAGCAGAGACAGACTCGCAACGTCTCTTCTGTGGGAAAGAGAAAAGGGTATCCTCCACTAGGCTACGAAGTCTATTTTGAACTTTAAGGCAGGATAAGATTTTTTTGTTTGTTTTTCATGGAAATCGCTCAAGACATGGCATGAAGCTACTTGATGTAAGGCACTAGCTAGAACAAAAGAATGAAAGACAAGAGATACCTATTAAGCTTAGCTCTGAAAAGACAAAGGCTGTAGGTAGAAGGAAAACAATAAGCAGAAAGAGAGTTCCACAATTTCGCAGTCCTTGGAAAAAAGGGTCAATGTCAAGTTTCTTTCCAAATCCTCAAGAAACTTTAAAATGACGACTTTTAAAGGTTTTTGGTGGTGCTGAAAATGAAGATCACATTTAAATTTGGGGCAGATAAGTAGTTTTCATGATATGAAAAAATTACTTTTTCAAGAAGTGGGGGATTTCTTTCCTACATACGTTTAACGTAAAATGAGCACCCACTTTCTGGCCACCTAGTAATTTCTTCATATCAAAACAAATCTAACCGTGATATTTGTGTTCAGCACCTACGAAAACCGGCGCTGTTTTTCTTTTTTACTAAGAGATTCGTTCATTTTTTCATCTCATAATTTAGGACGCTAATTATGCTGTCAGTAAGTTTACAAAAACATACTATGGCTTTTCGTTCTTTTTTCATTATAGAACTTGTATAGTTGTTAACAGGTGCTTCTGCAGTTTAATATTTCACAAAAATTCTGTTTACATTAGGGGTTGATGGAGGGGCGGGTGGTGTTGTGGCGGCCGGCACAACACCACGCGCCCCTCCACCGCCCCCTAATGTAAACAGAATTTTTGTGAAATATTAAACTGCAGAAGCACCTGTTAACAACTACACAAGTCCTATAAAACTGAATACCCACCTCAAAAAAAAATAATAAAAACAAAATAAAAACGAACAAAAAACAAACCGCTCATGTAAGCTTACTGACACCATTATTAGCGTCCTAACTTATGAAAAAATGAACGAATATCTTTAGTAATAAAAAAAAACAAAAAAAAACAGCGCCAGTTTTCAGGGATGCTGAAAACGAATATCAGTTAAATTTGTCTCATGATAGGTGGTTAAAAAGTGGATGCTCATTTTACATTAAATTTATATAGGAAAGTGATCCCCCACTCTTTGGAAAAGTAATTTCTTTATATCTTGAAAACTACTTATCTGCCCCAAATTTAAATGCGATATTCGTTTTCAGCATCACCCAAACCTTTAAAAGTCGTCATTTTAAAGTTTTTTGAGGAGTTGGAAAGACACTTGACATTGACTAAAAGAAGTTACTAGAATAATGGGGTATTAAAACAGATAATTGATGAAGACCGCTAGACCAAGGAGTCAAACGAGCTGGAACAAAGGAAGCAGGGAATAGATCAGACAATTCTAATAGGGCTCTTTCGGCACTACCATTTTTATGTGAACTTTTCCAAAATGTACACATGATCTGGTGACGTCATCAATTGATGTGCTTGATGTGAGCCACGGCAAACGATTTTTTTTTAAAACTATTATTTACTACTGTAATTTAATATGAATTTATTTTACATTCAAATAGTTCACTTAAAGATAAAATTATCGAAATGTAAAAAAAAGATTTACTATTATTGTTAGAAATAATTAAGTAAAATAAGTTTTTTTTTCAGTAGGGGTAGAAAACATAACACAAAAATAAAATGTTACGTGACTTTTTTGACATCTACGGAATAGTAAAAGTGACAATAAAATAGTTTGTTAGTTCACTACATGTTATTTGTTTATTTAAGTTTTCGATACTTTGGAACAATTTAAATTATTTATACGAAAGACCATTTTTTCCCCCTGAATGCTACTTGGGAATAATTTTCCCTTTTACCAGTTTGGTGCATGCGACCACTTCATTACTACGAAAATTAAAAACAAACGTTTATGAAAGAAGTTTTTAAAGTATCTAAAATTGAAAAAAAAAAAAAAGTTTAATAAACTTTAAAATTAAACGCAAAAACCAAGAAAAAAATTTTATAAAAATAATTTAACAACTTACTTTTTTAACAGATAATTTGCTTACTTTTTAGTAAACACTAACAGAATAATCGAGTTAAGCTGTAGAGTTTTAACCGCGAATGAAGTGAATGTTTTCAATCAACCAGTTAATTTTTGTTGCGTCTATGCTTCCGTGTTTTATTTCATGAAACAAGACATACAAGAATATCACGTAGGTGTGTCAGAAACTGATCTTATGAATGCGTGAAATATATTGAATAATTCGACCCCCTGTCTTTCCAAGCTTATAACTACTCGAAAAATGTAATTCAAATCCTAATTTTTTTTTTTTTCAATTAAAGGAGCAAGGACCAAAGTTTCAGTAAAAAAAAAAAAAAAGGTTTTAAACTTCTGACTTTACAGGTAAATTTCTAAAAAACACTTTTTTTAGTTTCAAATTTGAATATATTATTTATTGATCTTTTATCTTCAATTTGTGATATATAAAACTTTGGTGAGTAAATGAATTATTTACTTTTTAATAGATATTTCAAAATGGGGGGGGCGTGAATTAAAAAAAAAAACGTTTGTCTAAAATATTATATTCGGTTTATCGGAATGAGCATAAAATTTTACATTGACCCTGAAAATATTGTAAAAATTGAATCAATAGAAAAATTTGGATAGATTTTTAAATTGAAAAATACTTAATTTGTAAAATTCAATTGATTTCATTACTGTTTTTTAAAAAACAAAAAATATTTCTATTACTTTTTATACAACTTTAATAGTTTATTTTGGAAGTATAATCTATAAAGAAAATGAACAACCCACTTTTAAAAGAGAAATTATGAGTTTTTTATATTTTATTCGCAATTTCGTGTTAGGGGTGTCAAAAATTCACCCAAAAATCTGATACACCTATTGCAATGCATGTACAAAAACTGGATTTTAACGCAATATTAATTTTTAATCGGTTTTAATCTGGCCATAAAATAGGTAGCAAGAGTCATGTTTATATTATAACTTCATATTTTAAAAAAAAATTTTCCCACAATTAAAAAATTTATGTTGTAGCGGACACTTTGAAATAATGGAATTTTAATAGTTTTAATCTTTTAAAAATTATTTAATTTTTAAGAAGTTACTTTTTCTTGGCAATTCAACTGATTACAGTATATATTAATTAGAAAAAATGCCATTAAAAAAAACAAAAAACATTAAGTTTATATCAATTTTTTATTACAACTTCAAGGTAAATTTTTGTTCAATATGTGTATTTAAACTTTTAAAAAATAAAGTTTTTACTTATTGAACTCCTATGTTTCATAATAAATAGAAATTTGGATAGATTTAAATATATTTTGTTCGAATTTCAAAAAAATAAATGGGGTGGGTGGGAGACACGCACTAAAAAAATATTTCCCGCTCATATATTTTACGGAAACTGCATTTTATATGCAATTTCATTCTAAAATGGACAAGTATCGAAAATTTAATGAAAATCTGACCATTAGTTGATTTTTGCTAGATTTATTAAACATGGGTATGTTTTCACATTCGAAATGCTTACTACATGGGAATGTTATTTTAAAGCGCCAATTATGTAAACATGATTTTCATTTTGCAATTTAATTATTTTCGTTCAATGAAAAAAATTTTAAAACGTTATTACTAGTTTATTTTGCCTTTCTTCTTTTAAATGGCACAAAAGTTATATTGATAATATTAATTTATAATAAAGTTACATCGTTTTACATATGGGGGGAGGTAATTCTGTGGTGAATTTTGGAGGTGTCTAATCTTCATTATACTGCCATTCGAACATTTAAATTTCTTTTATTTTGAATTTTTTTCTAATAGCTTTCGTACTAGCAAATCACATTTTATCAAGGATAACGGTTACCCAGTTTGTCAGGGCAGATAGTGAGGCAGTAGGTGTATCAGAATTTGGGGGAAATTTTTGACACCTCTAACACAAAACTGCTGTTGTATCTTTTTCCCTCTCGTATTTTTCCGGTGTTTGGTTAAGATAGAGTCGATAGATCGATTTTTTTTTTTTTAATATGTGGTTTTAAGGCAAAACAATAGTACTTACTTGCCATGTCGAAAATAGTAATATATCCAAAAATAACGAAAATTTATCGCGTAGAACAACCGCTTTTGTGTTTTTAGTAAAAAAAAAAAAAAAAAAAAAAAAAAGTTTATCGCTATCGGCTAAAACAAAAATGTCAGCAATTAAAGTGACGAAAAGGGAGATAAGTATGCCCTGTATTAGCAATCTTCAAGGTGTTCATACATAAGGAAAATGCCCTTTCTCTCAATTTTCCTTAAAAATTACTTTTAACTATAAATAATTGGTGCTTTAGGTGTATCAGAATTTTTGTAGGAATTTTTGACACCCCCAACACAAAACTGCGAATAAAATATAAAAACTCATAATTTCTCTTTTTAAAGTGGGTTGTTTATTTCTTTATGGAATAAACTTCAAAAATAAACTATTAAAATTGTTTAAAAAAATAATAGAAATATTTTTTATTTAAAAAAAAAAAAACAGTGTTTACAAAGTGCCAGTGCGCCTTCATGCAGCCATTTTTTTTTACGTAATGAAATCAATTGATTTTTACGAGTTAAATACTTTTCAATTTTTAAACTTAAAAAATCGATCAAAATTTTTCTATTGGTTCAATTTTTACGATATTTTCAGGTCAATGTGAAATTTTATACTCTTTCCAATAAACCAAATATAATATTTTAGATAAACGTTTTTTGTTAAATTCACCCCCCCCCCATTTTGAAATGTCTATTAAAATTTAATTAATTTACTCGCCAAAGTTTTATATATCACAAATTGAAGATAAAAGATCAATAAATAAAATATTCTAATTTAAAACAATAAAAAAGTGTTTTTTGGAAATTTACCAAAGTGTAAAACCTAAAACCACGTTGATTTTTTTTTTAAGTGGAAGCTTATGTTATGTGAGAATTTTGAATTGGTTGACTTGCCGAGGGTAGGTCGGTGGGGAAGAAAGGAGTGCTGGTAGCTGTGACCAACACGGCCGGTGGTCAGTTAATCAAAGAACCTATTCCTTACAAGTTAAATAGACATTTCAGTCACGCATGAATCTCGTTGACTGAGAGTTGGAGTAGATAAAAAGGGGTGGCCGCTCTACTGTTGTGGTAGTTGTTGTAGTCTTTTAGACAAATTACACTTCGACCATCGTTACCCATTTGTTACTCTTACAAGGAAAGACTGCTTGTAAGCAACATCGACATTTCGTTGCAAGACTTAAACCATCTTTTCTTCCCCTCCCCCCTACTCGTCGGTATGCTAATTCCAACAGTTATGCTTAGATTGTCAAGTAAATATTGGACGCTGATGACAATTTTTTCTATTTCATTCAATGTTTTATTTTTTTTTTTGTTTTTTTTTTAGATATTTAAAAAAAAAAGATTCACTCGATAAAGAATTAAAATATATTAAATCAAAAATTCATGTATTTCTTTAAGAGAATAAAAAAAAAATGGAAATTTGGTAGAGTGAATTTTTAGTAATCTGCTAAAATCCATGAATGAAATGTTATTATTTTGCAAATATGGTAGCACATACTGACCACTTTATAATTGAAATGAAATATGTCAAAAATACAAAAGGGAGATAAGGCTGCATGGCATAAATAATTATTTTTGTCACTTTGATGCTTCCATGTATGACAAATCGACGAACATCCGGTTTCGCTAATGGCGGATAAACAATTGTCGAAAAGACATTTTTCCACGACTCTTGGTTTAAAAATTCTTTTATTTAAAAAAATACATGGAATATAATATATAAAT
This sequence comes from Euprymna scolopes, assembly GCF_053919585.1. Classification (NCBI taxonomy): domain Eukaryota; kingdom Metazoa; phylum Mollusca; class Cephalopoda; order Sepiida; family Sepiolidae; genus Euprymna; species Euprymna scolopes. The sequence goes on from NC_136526.1 coordinate 14,759,444, forward strand.
ATGGACAAATTCTTATACATGAAGAATAGAAGTACCCATAGCTTAGTAATTTTGAACAGGTAAATGATTTTTTGGCAATTATATATATTTATTAGATTTCGACAAAGTTAAATTTGTTGATTTTCGTGAAATTTTTTTGAAAGAAAACCGATGAAAAAAAAAAAAAAAAAAAATTTGTATATTTTTCGATTAAACCTTTTATGATTTTAAAATTTGGTCTTTGCTCATTTTATTGACATAAAAATTAGGGTTTGAAATTACATTTTCATATTGTTATAAGCTTGTAGATATGGAGAGTCTATTTAAACAAATGTGTGAGAAAATAAAAATAAAAATAAAAATAAAAAAAGGAGATTGCTTACTTGGTGGCGCCGGCCTCGAGGGCGGAATTCTAATCTGAGTGGTTGAGAGAACGAGTCTCTTATAGACTTGGAGGAGTAGGGGGAGGCACTATTCTTCTGTTATAAAAGAATTGTGTCTCTGACTAGCACCAGTTCTGTTAACGACTTATTGGTGAACGGTTGGCACAAATTAGTTACTCGCTGCTCGCCGTACTACAAAACTTGTTACTCGACCCAGTAGGGGGGGGGTCGCTTAGGGCATCCTTTGCAACCCCTCGGAGCTTACGCTATCACCGGGTAATCTACTTTACCCTCTAAATAGTTTTTTTTTCCACATCTTGCAAAGGATTTGCTGCTTACTCTTTCGTCGGTTAACTACTGTCATGAACGTCACGAAAGAGCAGCTCCTACGCAGAAGGGAGTCATTGACTCAGAAGATTCAGGGACGACTGAAGATGTGTCGTGATGGAGTTAGGCCATCGGCGTACTCATTCTTAAGGACGGAGATTCGACAATTCATTGTCGAGTTAGAGACTTGTATCACACAGCTGGAGTTAGGCTCCTTTGATGAGAGTACACCTGCCGAGATTGAGGGTGCTTGGCTGCCTCAACTAAAGGATTATTATGAAGACTTGGGCGATTTGGATCAAGCATACCGACAGCCAGAGCCCAGCCCTTACTCAGAATCTGCCTTTGAGTTCTCAAGGGCTTCTGCAACTACCGGGAGAGGTTCTTCCTTCATTGTTAAACCCCCACGTATACAGATCACAGGGCCTACATTTAGCGGACAGGAAATGGAGTCCGACCGCATGAGTTTCAGAAACTTCTTGACTAGGTTTGAGAACTGCGTGATCGGCATGGCCAATGATGCCGAGAGGTTGAACTTCTTGAAGTGTTCACTCTCAGACAGAGCCTTGAGGCTGGTAAATCACCTGAGTTGCACTGACACCAATTACCAGCAAGCCATGGCTATACTGAAGAGGGAGTATCTGGACCTGGATGAAATCATTAACCAAATATTCCAGGATATTCTGGACTATGTACCAAAGAAAGGTGGAGCCCTTTTTGAGCTGGGGGACTTCGTTTCCAGGACGGCATCGCTGTTGGAAGAGCTGGGGAATTCCTTTTCGTGTGACTTTTCTGTGGACGATTCTGGCGGAGCCAGACTGATGGCTAAGATTCTGTTTAGGAAATTTCCTCTCGAACTGAAAGGCGAGATAATAGCGCTAACAAATAGACGGGTGCCACCTTTGTCCTCCATATTGAGACTAACTGGAGAAGCAATAAAGAGATTGCAGATTAAGGGCGGTGTCTCCACTGCATTTACATCAACAGTAAGACAGAATACGTCTCAAAAGTTTGGTAGGGGGAACGCTATTACTCCTTCTTTTCATGTGGATGTGAACAATGCAACTTCAACCGGGTATTCCCGCACGTTGCCACCCATTCTCTCAGTTACATTCTCTTGTGGACCAAAGACAGTGTCAGTGAATTGCCTACTGGACACGGGTAGCGGGCGGACATATCTGGCGGCAGATGTACTGAGAACTTTGTGCCCAATCGAAACCCTTGGTGTCAATTGTCAGCTGAGATTGTCTACCTTTCTAGGTGAGTGTCAGCGTGGGTTCACAGAGGTAGTCCTGGGAGTTGACTTGGGTTCTGGAAGGACAGTGACATCTCCTGTCTTGGTAGCCGATGGTATGGACTTGTCGGTTCGAGTGGCCAACCTGGAATCTCTATTGCGTGTCTTTCAGGATGCAAAATATGCTTTGGCCGGCCAGTTTGAGACCGGAAAGGATTTAATACCGATCAAGGGAATAATTGGGTTAGACCTGATTGAACACCTGGACTCATTAAAGCTGATCCCGTGTTTGAATGGATGGGCCTTTGCAACCCCGCCTGGATTGGTCCCGTTTGGAGCAGTGGACTCTTTTTTCTTGGAAGATAAGCCCCTCTCTGAGGTTACTCACCTCTCGTTTAATTCGGTAATGGAACATACCCCCCAGGTCGATTCATCACATTTATGTTTTGTCCTTGAAACACAATCAACATACCTGGATCCTATGGCGGAGTGCTTTCCTGACAGTATGGTACAAAGAGGACTAGAACAAATGTTTACGTTGGAATCTCTGGGGCTTCCCAGTCAGGAGGTCTTTTCTGATTACGATAAAGTTCAGATGAAGCGATTTGAGGAAACGGTAGAGCTTCGGGATGAAAGCTATTATGTGGAGCTCCCCTGGCATCACGATAGATTAGCCAGAGTCCCCTCTAATCATGCAACTTCCTTGCATGTTTTAGACCGGGTGGCAGCAAACTTGACTAAAAGAAAAATATATGATGAATATTTGGAGGTGTTTCGTCAGCAACAGGAGGACGGTATAATTGAAGAGATTTTTGTCTCCCCTCAGGAGTTCGACAAATATGTGTGGATACCACATAGACCAGTTTTCAAGTCGGACCCTACGGCAACTACCAGGATAAGACCAGTGTTCAACTGTAGTTTGAAGACAGGAGATGGATTATCGCTGAACGAAGCAGCATATTCTGGCGTTAACTTAACAGGGGACATCTTAAAGTTGTTGCTGGCCTTTAGAGCCAACAATTATGTGCTACTAGCAGACATTCGCCGAGCCTTCCTAATGATTCGGCTTAAGCTGGAGGCGGATAGGAACCGGTTTTGCTTTTTTCTTAAACAAGGAATTTGTTTGCGCTGCTTCCGCTATACCACCTTGATATTCGGGTTTACTTCCAGCCCATTTGTGTTGGGGTGCATCCTAAAATTGCATGCGGCAAAATACCCTCAAGATGCTTGCCGCAGAATGATGGAGGACCGGTTTTATGTGGATAACCTTGTGGCATCCGTGGCAGACGCGAGTGAGCTTACTACATTGTATTCCCTTGTTAGAGAGCGTTTGCTGGAAGGGGGCTTTATTATCCAGTCATGCAACTCAAACAGTCAGGCGCTCCGCAATAGGATGAAGGAGGATGGTACTCTAAGTATCCATGAAGAGGAGTGGGAGAGAGTACTGGGCTACCGATACTCCCCACATTCGGAGGAGTTGTATGTCGCTCCGGTAAAGTGCAATCCTGACGTGACAACTAAGAGAGGTGTTCTTTCAGAGTCAGCTAAGGTCTTCGATCCGTTGTCCCTATGTCTCCCGGTTACTATCCGCAGTAGAGTGCTAATCAGGTCCATGTGGAAGAATGGTGCAGGTTGGGATGATCCACTCCAGCCAGCGATCTTGAGCGATTGGAGAGAGCTAGCCAGGGACCTTTCAGGGTTGAGTGATTTGCGTTTTTTGCGCAAGGCGCTTATGGCAGGGCTACCTGGAGATATGTACCTGTTTTGCGACGCGTCCAAGGAAGCATATGGGTTTGCTGTGTATATCGTACAAAATGGTCGGTCATCCTTATTATTTGCGAAAGCTAAGGTGGCACCTATGAAGGACAAGACTTTGCCTGTGTTGGAACTTATGGCCGTTTTCCTCGCCTTCAAGTGTCTCCCCACAATCCTGGACAATTGTGAAGGATTTGTTCCCGAGAATTTGTGTATAGCCACGGATGCACAGGTGGTCTTGTCCTGGATTTTATCTCAAAACATGGCTAGCAAAAATGTTTTTGCAAAAAATAGACTTAAAGACATTCTGCAGATGAAAGTGGAGTTGGAGTCTCGCTATGGCTTGAAGACTCTCTTCAGATATGTTGATAGTACACTCAACCCGGCGGATTTGTTAACAAGAGGATTAACATTGAGAAAGTTCCAATCCAAGATGGAATTTTGGTGTTCAGGCCCTTCCTGGCTATGCGAAGGAATATCTCAATGGCCAGGACAGGATATGCCCTGTTTGAGTGAGATATGCCAGCGAATGACCCGCAGTTCAGCAAATTGTTCCTTGATCCATGATCAAGAGTAGACTTCGGCCATACCTTTTCAGAGGTTTTCCTCATTCTCTGGTTTACTGACTGTTACTGCCTTGGTGTTTAAGTTCCTAGCCATCCGATTTAATCGACAATGGGACTACAACTCTAAGGCAGCGATCTACCTTATGAAGACAGTGCAACGGCAAGAATTTCCCGTGGAAGTGGAGTACCTAAAGGAGCCGAGTGGTAAACCCATGCCAGTTAGGGTTCGTGCTCTGGATCTTTTTCTGGACCCTGACGGTTTGATTCGATCTCGGGGAAGAATCAACCAATCTTCCCACTTTGGTTATGAAGTTAAAAACCCCATTCTGATAGGGAAACATCATCCTGTTACCAGACTCATCATTTTAGATTGTCATGAAAGGTGTTGCCACCTTGGAACTGGGTCAACTCTAGCGGAGTTGAGGCGAAGCGGTTATTGGGTCCCGCAGGGTCGACAAGCTGTGAATAAGGTACTGGCTGTTTGTGCCAGATGTAAACGTTATAATTCAACGCCAGTGACGCCGAATGCTGCTGCTGCCCTGCCGTCGCACCGTACCGATTTCAGAGTCCCCTATCAACACACTGGGATTGATTTTACTGGCCATCTTTGGGTGAGTGACGGGAAACGAGATACGAAAATGTACTTGCTCCTGTTCACTTGTTTGAATATCAGAGCAATACACATTGAAGTAGTTCCCAACATGAGCGTACCCTCTTTCTTCCAGGCACTAGTTCGATTTACTAACCGATATGGCGTTCCCGAAACCCTTTATAGTGACAACGCGAAAACGTTTATAGGAAGTGGAAAGATTTTCGATCGTCTCTCTCTTTTTACGGACTATCAAAGAAAATACGGTCCTTGTAAGTTAAAACTTAAAACCATTCCCTTGTTCTCTCCTTGGTATGGAGGAACATGGGAGCGATGTATCAAGACCATGAAGAATTGCCTATTTAAGATTCTTGGCAGGGGTAGATTGGATTACTTTACCCTTCTGACAGTGTTATCGGATATTCAGAGGTCTGTTAATAACCGGCCTCTTACTTACCAGGTGTCAGCCGACAAAAATGCTACTCCAATTACCCCTAATATGTTCCTTAAGCCCAATCAGAGCCCCGGGCTATTGATACGACTGGATAGAGAGGATAGAACAACCTTGTTGCCTCCCAGCAGGGAGAGGCTAATTCAAACCTTGGAACTTAGGGACCAATGTCTGACAGATTTCCACAAACTATGGTATGAGGAGTACCTGCTAGAGCTGGGAAGGAAGATTCCTGGTCGATCCCGACTCAGTACAAGAACCCGCCTCCAGAAGGATGATGTTGTGCTGATTAAGAGTCCTTTGAAACCCAGACCGTTTTGGGTCTTAGGAACTATTACTGAACTGATTCCAGGCCATGATGGTGTCGTTAGAGCAGCACGTGTACAAAAAGGGGAGGGCTTGGAGGAAGTACATTCCCTGAAACATCTGTACCCCTTAGAGCTTTCTAGGACTCCTGAAGGACCTCCTGTTGCGGAGGGAGGGGAGACGTTGGATTCACCCCCTAGTGTTGAAGAGCAGGTCTGGTTGTGTCCCCTGTGCAGCTCTGCGCAGCAGAATCAGAATATGATCGGGTGTGACTCGTGCGACGATTGGTACCATTTCCGATGTGTCGGTATCGACTCAGAACCTCCCAACAGGCAAAAGTGGTATTGCCCAGAATGTGCGCCCCTTAAAAAACGACGGGGTAGACCTAGCCTGCTGCCTGCTTGATTGATATCTGGACTGATCGACTACTGCTATATTGTACTAACAGTTGTTTTTTGATTAAGTATTTTGGTGGTCTGTCATTTTTATGTAACTTTTTCTTTTTCTTTTCTCTCTTCTACCTTTTGTTTTTTTTTCTCGTCGGGAGTGTGTGAGAAAATAAAAATAAAAATAAAAAAAGGAGATTGCTTACTTGGTGGCGCCGGCCTCGAGGGCGGAATTCTAATCTGAGTGGTTGAGAGAACGAGTCTCTTATAGACTTGGAGGAGTAGGGGGAGGCACTATTCTTCTGTTATAAAAGAATTGTGTCTCTGACTAGCACCAGTTCTGTTAACGACTTACTGGTGAACGGTTGGCACAAATTAGTTACTCGCTGCTCGCCGTACTACAAAACTTGTTACTCGACCCAGTAGGGGGGGGTCGCTTAGGGCATCCTTTGCAACCCCTCGGAGCTTACGCTATCACCGGGTAATCTACTTTACCCTCTAAATAGTTTTTTTTTCCACAAATGTTTGCAATGGCGACTTGGCCAAAAATCCTGATACACCTAGTGAGGCACGAGGCAGATAGTTAAAACTGGGCAAATTTTTATTATTTAAAGGAACACTGTACTTGAAAACAACCATGTTGTAATTAGAAACCCACCCAATAAATGTTACCGTGACATTTGTTGGGTGGTTTCTACCACCATTTTGTTTTAGTTATTATTATGAAGTGATTATCGAGTCTTCAAATACGTCGCGGCCATCTTTTCTTGTTCTCCAGCAGCATTACTCATTTTTCAAACCGAATAAACATTTGACATTAAATAAAAAGGGTACTTGTACAGTTTAATCAAGACATTAAAAAATTAAAATATCGAAAAAAAGGTTATATTGTACGTATCCGTTTTGAACTGAAGATCTCCGAAAAAAAAAATTTCACTTAATTTGATAGAGTTGTTTTGTTTTTTTTTTACCGGAAAAAAAAAAAACGTTTGGGTTTGTATTACTGTACACAGATTCGAAAAAGTTGTCAAAAAACAAATATATAACAAATAAATGTTATCAAAGGCAAGATAAGTTACTTTTCTACCAAACTGGATATATTTTTCGTGTTTTTATTCAATGTAACATGTTTATTCAGCTCGAAAACCATACAGTGTTTACCGATGTATTGGAAAATTCAAGATGGCGTCTTATTCTCTCTTTAACACGGTAAGTTTGGGATAAGATGTTATAAATAAAATCCGGATAAAATACTGTTAAAAACTCGCTCAATATATGTTACCGTGACATAGGTTGACATATATTCGGCGGGTTTTTAATAGTATTTTGTATAGTTTTTTTTATTTATAACACCTTTTTCCATACTTACGGTGTTAAAGAGGGTGTGAGACGAGACGCCATCTTGAATTTTCGAATACATCGGTAAACACTATTTTTCGAGCTGAATAAATATGTTACATTGAATAAAAACACAAAAAATATAAGGCAGATATCTTGGAATTTTTTTTAAAATTTGCTTGGATGTTCGAAACGCCACGGGGAGATAACTCAGTTTCAAGCGCCGACACTTCCTCCTTATCTTTAATACTAGCTTTTCGGTATTATTATACAAACACCGTGACAGCGAATTAACCCTAACCCTAACGCTGTCACGGTGTTTGTATAATAATACCAGCTTTTCTTCCTAAAAATCGAATTGTTTTTTCACTGTAAAGCAAAAACTAATTGATTAAATTAAGTGAATTTTTTTTTTCGGAGAACTTCATTCCATAACGGCTACGTACAATTTAAACTTGTTTTTATATTTTCATTTTTTTTTTTTAATGTCTTGATTAAACTGTACAAGTACCAATAAAAACACTAAAAACTACTGTTTTACTAGATGAATGTTCGTAATTTTGGGATATATTACTATTTTCGGGGTTTGTATTACTAGTGTACACATAGCAGTGTCAGAAATTTCGTGAAAATAGTGAATAATTCCACCCCATCTTTCCAAGCTTATAACTCCTCGAAAAATGTAATTCAAGCCCTAATTTTTTTTTTCAATTAAAGGAGTAAGGACCAAGGTTTTATTTTAAAAAAAAACAAAACAAAACAATGTGTTTTTTTTTTTTTAAAAAGGTTTTAAACTTCGGACTTTACAGGTAAATTTCTAAAAAACTGATTTTTTTTTTTTGTTTTAAATTTGAATATATTATTTATTGACCTTTTCTCTTCAATTTGTGATATATAAACCTATTAAACATAAATTAATTATTTACTTTTTAATAGACATTTCAAAATGAGAGGCGTAAATTATTCGACCCCCTATCTTTCTAAGCTTATAACTCCTCGAAAAATGTAATTCAAGCCCTAATTTTTTTTCAATTAAAGGAGCAAGGACCAAGGTTTCATTAAAAAAAAAAAAAAAAAGACAAAAAGAAAAAATGTGTTCTTATAAAATAAGGTTTTAAACTTCGGACTTTACAGGTAAATTTCTAAAAAACTGATTTTTTTTTTGTTTTAAATTTGAATATATTATTTATTGACCTTTTCTCTTCAATTTGTGATATATAAACCTATTAAACATAAATTAATTATTTACTTTTTAATAGACATTTCAAAATGGGGGGGGCGTGAAAATGGGGGGGCGTGAAAATGGGGGGGCGTGAATTTAAAAAAAACGTTTGTCTAAAATATTATATTCGGTTTATTGGAAAGAACATAAAATTTCACATTGACCCTGAAAATATCGTAAAAATAGAATCAATAGAAAAATTTTGATAGATTTTTAAAATTTAAAAATTTAAAAATATTGAGTTTAAAAATTGAAAAATATTGAGTTCGGAAAATTCATTACTGTTTTAAAAAAAAAATAAAAATATTTTTATTACTTTTAAAACAACTGTAATAGTTTATTTTGAGATTCGAAAAAGTTGTCAAAAAACAAATATATAACAAATAAATGTTATTAAAGGCAAGATAAGTTACTTTTCTACCTAACTGGATAATTTTTCGTGTTTTTATTTAATGTAACATGTTTATTCAGTTCGAAAAACATACTGTGTTTACCGATGTAATGTATTGGAAAATTCAAGATGGCGCCCGCGCCCGACTCTCTCGTTAACACAGTAAGTTTGGGAAGAGGTGCTATAAATATAAAACTAGACAAAATACTGTTAGAAACTCACTCAATATATGTTACCGTGACATAGGTTGACATATATTCGGTGGGTTTTTAATAGTATTTTGTCTAGTTTATTATTTATAACACCTTTTCCCAAACTTACCGTGTTAAAAAGAGAGTCGGGCGCCATTTTGAATTTTCGAATACATCGGTAACCACTGTATGTTTTTGGGGCTGAATAAACATGCTACATTGACTAAAAACACAAAAAAAATATCCAGTTTGGTAGAAAAGTAACTTATCTTGCCTTTGATAATATTTTTGTTTTTTGACAACTTTTTCGAATCTATGTGTACAGTAACAAACCCAGAATTGCTTTTTAATGTTATTTCAGCACGGATCAATAAGTGCACTAGTACCTGTTTTTGCTTAAAACGATATATTTGAAAAATCGACTTGCTGACTATATACAAGCACCTAAAAGAAAACAAAAAAAAAACACTCACACTAAAAAAAAAAATAAATAAATAAATAAATAATACACGACACGAGTCCTACGATTTCCCTTTCACGGAAATCCTTCAGAAAACCAACAAGGTTTATATTCAATCATAAATACAAGACAAAATATAGAAATAACATAATCATCGAGTTTTTTTTTTTTTCATTAGAATTTACCTCCGGAGAGTTAGTCCGTGCATTTTAAAACTGGACGACAACTGAGACTTCATTTTTGCGTTAGCCGACGCCATCCTGAATATTCGCGCCAAAGTACGAAACTTTGGACAAACTTAGTTTTATTTACTTAAAATAAAAAAATAGATTTATTGATTCATAAAATTTTGAAACTGATTAAATTAATTTAACTTTCCTCTTTTAGTATTTAACGTAATAATCATTCAATAAGCAAATATTAAATTTAAATACGAAACTGAACAGTATAATTTAAATATTTACGATTACAAAGATGTGCTTCGTATTATTTTTCGTGAACAGACTACTGTTTTCTTCTTGAGTGTGATTTTTTCACAATGTTTCGGTCGATGTGACCTCCGACCTTCTTCATGTGTATCTTGTCGAATTCGTGAATTTCGAGCGGAAGCCTTTATATACTTCACGGGGGGTAGCGTACTCTTGTTCCGTCAGTCACGACTGAATAGAGGTTCTAAGTAATTTGTAATTGTATTTTCCGCAAGGACCCGTGGGTGGCGCAGTGTTTAGAATACTTGGAAAAATCAATTGAAAAAGTGATATTCGCTTGAAGGTTGAAGGTTCAATCGGCATTGTGGGCGACCGAAAAAATACAATAGCGAATTTACTTAGGACCTCTACCCAGATGGAACAAGAGAGCACGTGAAGTAAATAAAGGGTTCCGCTCGAAATTCCGTCCAAATTCCCGAGTTCGACAGGAACATTCGCGAGTTCGACAAAATACATTTGAAGAAGATCGGAGGTTACATCAACCGAAACGTAAAAATCACACTCAAGATGAGAACAGTAGTTCGATGAATCCAAAATAACCAATCCTTATCTCAAAAATTCAGAAACGTCATAGATTTGCTTGCTTTGTAATTTTTGTGTATTGGAGATCAAAATGAAAATTTCGGCGCTTGTACAGAATTGGGACGAGATTTTGTAGTCAATAAATCGAGTTTTCAGATTAAAAAAAACAAAACAATGGTTCCAACTGATTTTTTTTTTTTTTGTGTCAATTCTAATAAATTGTAATGGTAGCTTCCAAATTATGCAGTCGAAATCATCGAAATATTTTTTTTTTTTTTACATAGGCATCACCACGTATCAAGGCCAAGAGGCCACTCAAGGATAAGGGTTAAAGAGTGTACAGTAGAAATTCGACAATATAGTAATCGTTAGTAATGGAGATTCGGTAAATTTGTTAACTTATATGCAACGGTTCATCAAAAACTTGTTTACGTTAGACTTGAAGACAACCATATTGTAGTCAGCTAGAAAGCAGAAAAACGGAAGACAATTCCATAGGCGTGCAGTTCTAAGAAAGAAGCTTTGCTCATGGAATCTACGTTTAGGCACAGATAAAGAGTAGGGGAAATTAGTGATAATGTTTTCTGCTAGATGGGTGTTTCTTGTGAAAGTTTGGCGGGCGGGGGGACCATAGAATGGAGCTCAGCCGAACACTTGCCATGAAAATAACGATAAAGCAGAGACAAACTCGCAACATCTCTTCTGTGAGAAAGAGGTTACAGGGAAGAGAAAAGGACATTCCTCACAAGGCTACAAAGTCTATTTTGAACTCTATCAAGGCAGGACAAGTCCTTTCTAGCAGCTCCTGCCCAGATGTGGCAACAGTACTCCATCCTTGGACGTACCTGGCTCTTATATAGATAGAGAATTGCATCAGCAGTGAGATATCTACTGAATCGATAGAAGGATCCCACCATTTTTCCAGCACTTTGGCAACGAATTTAATGTATGTGTTCCATTTAAGATCAGGAGTAAAGGTCAAGCCAAGAAGCTTGTCAAAACATGAGGCCTCCCCAAAACGAGAGCCATTCATTTCAATTGATGCCAGATGGAGATCAGAGCGTTGATGATGTAAAGATAAAAGCTTGGTTTTAGATGCATTAAAAGTAACAAGCTACCTCTTTCCCCATTGTACCACTTGCTCAAGATCAGAGGAGAGAGAATCAGAGAGAACTTGGTCGTTAACTGTCTTAGATGTGCTACCATAGATAGTAGTGTCATCAGCATAGATGTCTACGAATGATGTAAGGATGTGATTTGGAAGATCATTAATATAGATCAGGAAGAGAGTTGGGCCCAGGATGAACCCCTGAGGGACTCCAGCATAAATATTAAGAGCTTCTGATTTCTGCCCATCAACCACTACTCTTATGAACCTATCAGAAAGAAATGATTTAATAATTGACAAGACATTTCCAGTTATACCGTAGCTGGAGATCTTGTGAAGTAAACCTTTATGCCATACCCTATCAAAGGCCTTTGATGTGCCAAGAGCAATTGCCCTAGAAAGGTACCCTCTGTCGAGAGATTCGCTAATCCTATAAGATATAACTGTAAGCACATCTGCTGTAGATCTAGCAGAACGGAAACCATATTGCATGTCACTAAGAAGGTTATTTTTGCTGAGATGGTTGATTACTTCTCTATTTAACACAGATTCCAGCAACTTACACATGACACACAGGAGACTTATTGGCCTGTACTGTGAGGGAGATGAGCGATCACCTGAATTCTTAAATACGGCGCACACTGATGAGATTTTCCAGTGTGACGGGAAGCACTTCTCCTTAAGACAATGTTTAAACAGTTTTGTAAGGATGGGCGCAAGTTCTGGTTGAAGTCATTTGAGTACTATAATTGGAATACCGTCAGGGCCGGTTACTTTACTGGAGTCAAGGTTTTTGATTAGTTTGGCAACATCAAGTACAGATATTTGTATATCACATAGCATACTTTCTGATACAGGAAGAAATATTGGAGGTTGGCAGCCTTGGTCGCAAAGGTTAGAATTAGCTGCAAAGGACTTGGCAAAGAATTTGGCTTTGTCTGATGCTGAGGAGATTACCTCAGGTCCATTTATGATAGTTGGGATAGAGCACACGCTTCTGTTCAGGATTCTGTTTGTTATTTGCCAAAACTGGTGGGAACCAAGCCGCTGCTCAACTATTTTGGACTTGACAGACTGAGCATACAATTCTCTTGCATTCTTTATTATTTTTTTACAGTGGTTGCTGGCAGTTCTAAAAGCGGCTTTAGTCTCAGTACATCTATTATGTTGGAAGCAATCGAAAAAGAGATTTCCATGCGCAATGGCAGCAGCATATTCCGGAGAGAACCACGGCTGACTATTAGGTTTTTGCTGGAAGTTTTTTGAGGGTATGAAACGGTCTATACCTACAATTAACCATTCTGTCAGGTCTGGTATTATAGAGGAAACATCCTTTTTAAACATGGAACACAGAGGTAGATCTGATATAAATGTGCGGAAGCTATCCCAGTCAGCCATAGAGTATCGATATACTGTACGATGGAGAGGTACATATGGGAACTGGGGAGAGTGGTCGGAAGATCCAAGTGGAGACAGCTGAACACAGTTCAGGGCAAGTTGTGAGAAAGAGGTCTAGGAGACTTGCATACTGGCCGTCTGTATCGGGAACACAGGTGAGTTCGTGAACAATCTGAGTGAGGTCATAAGCAATGGAGAAATCATGACAGAACCTCTCCTCATCATCGGTCTTGTTTGAGTGAGTTAACCATTCCACATTGTGAACATTGAAGTCTCCACAAACATGAATATTAGCTGAAGGATAAGCAGATAGGGCGTGGTCAATTTTCTCAGATATGCTTTTAAAGATAGTAACTCTGCTGTTGTAGGGGCGATAGATAGCAAATATAAATGCAGTAGTTTGAGCAAGTGCAACCAGGAAGCACATATAGGGTAAGTTAGGATCTTCTCTGGAGATGTCCCTACCACATGGAAAGCCATCTTTTTATATATGCACATATTCCATGCCCATGGTGATATTGGGGGTCAGATATGGAAGTTTAAAAAAAAAAACTTTAATCGTGCTAGCAGGTGAAAAATTACCGCCATCTTATTTAACTCAGAACGGAAAATTACCTCCATTGTGAACTCTCCTGTGTCTTACGATCGTTTTCATCAAATTCTATTTTTATTTTCTTTAATAAATAATTTTCTCTCTTGTCGATTTTCGTAACGTTTGGATATAATCATCTTAAAAATACGAGGCATACGTAGATACCATTGTTTTCATGTGAAATTCAGTATTATGATTTCCGAAATTTCGTCCCAATAGTGTAGAAGCCCCAATATTTCTACTTTATTATGCTTACGTTCGAGTAGCAAGGTTGTGAAATCACACGTAATCGCCTAAAAAAGTAGAACGCCTCACCTCCAACAAAATGTTTGGTTTGCTTATTCGTTAAAAAAAAAATAAAATAAAATTTCCGGTCAATGTGCACGAGAGTACAAACTTACCATTAAAAACTTACAAAAAAAAAAAACTTAAAAAGAAAAACCTTTAAAAAGTTCGTTTTTAATGGTAATCGGGTCTGTTTTGCACAAACATCATATTGAAAATTGTCGCCTACAAGTAGTTTTTATGATATTGACTAGTAGTTTTTATGGTATTAATGTTTTCACTGATGGCCATGTTTGTTTTCGTGCGCGTATGGAAACAAACATGGCCACCAGTGAAAACAATACAGAATACATTGGATAATAAAGGCCTTAATATCATTTAAAAAAAAAACTACTTGACAATTTTAAATGTGATATTCTTTCAAAACAGATCCGAATGTCCCTAAAAATCAATTTTTTAATGGTGAGTCTTTAGTTTAGCGCATATTGACCAAATTTCCAACTAGAAAAAGCAGTTTGGCAGACCTATACAAGAGGGCCAATTCCCTGAAAATGTGTGTTTTTTACCTTTTATTAAAACTTTTTTCCAACGATTATCATAGATTACAGATTTAAGTATCATATTAACAGAAAAAAAAAATTCAATGACTTTTAAGAAGGGAGTTCACTTTCTCGTTATAACGTCCTAATCAAATGGACAGTAAGTCAGGTAGCAATAAAGTAGAACGTTATAACGAGAAAGTGAACCCCCTTCTTAAAAAAGTCATTAAATTACAGATTTAAGTATCATATTAACAGAAAAAAAAATTCAATGACTTTCTAATGGCTATGTTTGTTGGGAAAGCAAAAAAAAACGTTTTTCGCTATTCACGAATAACATCCAAAGTGAATGCACCTAAAGATGGTCGGAGGTCACATCGGTTGAAACGTTGTGAAAAAACAACCACGATGAGAATAATTGTTCAAACAATCGAAATAATACAAAAAATAGAATTGCGGCGCTTCTACACTATCAGAACGAAATTTTGGAAATCGTAAAAGTGAATTTCACATGAAAACAATGGTATCTACGTATTCCTCGTATTTTCTACCTTATCGCTTTTCGTAATTTTTGGATATAATCATTTATTAAAGAAAATCAAAAATAGAATTTGATGAAGACGCTCGTAAGACACAGGAGGGTTCAAAAAGGGAGTTAATTTTCCGTTTCGATTTAAACAAGATGGCAGCAATTTTTCACCTGCTGACACGTTTAAAGTTGTTTTCTTTAAATAATTCACTAATATTCAGATAATTCCGGCTGCATAATTTGGAAGCTACCATTGTAATTTATTAGAATTGACAAAAAAAAACAGTTGAAGCCATTTTTTTTTTAAATCTGAAAACTCCATTTATCGACTACAAAATCTCGTCCCAATTCTGTAGAAGCGCCCATTTTTTTTTAGATTTTCAACATGGCGGCCATACAAAAATATCTTGGCTATTTTTCTTTTTTGCTGAAAAAGATACAGAGTATAAGATAATGAAATATTAAGTGTTTTTTTTTGTTTTTTTTTTAAATGATCTGCTACAAACTAATTCCAAACTTACTTAGACTTAGGAGCTATTGTGTCTTGCAACGCATGAGGCAATCAAAAGATACCATCGTTTTCAATCTGAAGCCTGATCTACAGCACCCCTCGAGTTTTTCCTCATTGCAGTCAAATCTCTCTCAATTGGTTTTTCCTAGTTCACGTTTGGTCTTTCTCTTCTTTTTATGTCAGGGATCCATTGCAGTACTTCATTGGTAATTCTTTCTAGGGTAAATTATTAGGTTATGTCCAAGCCAGCGTCTACGCAGCGTCATCGACCAAAACGTTGTGAAAATCACACTCAAGATGAGAACAGTAGTCCGTTGAATCCAAATAATGTGGACAACATTAATGTTTAGATCCTTTTTTGGTCAGCCAGTTTTATTTTATAATAGCTGAGAGAAATCTCAATGTCTATCTCTACTCTTTTATATATAAAAAGTCACTTTGTGTGTGTGTGTGTGTGTGTGTGTGTGTGTGTGTGTGTGTGTGTATGTGTGTGTGTGTGTGTGTGTGTGTGTGTGTGTGTGTGAGTTCAGTCCTCATAGGCTCCGAAATGGCTAAGCCTATCTTTTGCAAATTTCACGCAAAGCTAATTTATATGTCTGGTAGTGTTCTTAGATATGTTTCGTACAGAAATCCATTTGATAAGTATCGAAAATCGAAAAAGTTTGAGCTTAAAAATAGTCTTTCATTCTCATAGATGAAAAAAAAAGAATAATTTTTACAGGGGAATATTTTACCTTAGACCGGAGGAACCCTCACACACACACACACACACACACACACACACACACACACACACACAAAGTGACTTTTATATAATAGTAGAGTTATAATATATACATACATATATATGTGTGTGTGTGTGTGTGTGTGTGTGTGTGTGTGTGTGTGTGTTTTTGTTTTTGAATGAATTCAATTATTTACGAAAGTGAATTTTTACCTAAAGGCGAGTTGGGAATAATATTCCCTTTAATCAATTCTGCACCCCACATGGGGAGCGGCATATATATTATTTTTAAGATATAATTATCCACTGACACGTGTTTCGTCGTCTACGACTCATCAGAGTGGCTGAATCTAGCGAGATTCAAAATCAGGACCCCATGGAAAGAAGCCTAAACCCTTACCCCTCGTCCACCTCGCTGACTGTTCAGATATATCGCGATTTACGTATATGTATTTACGTATACGTATTCAGATATATCACAATTTACGTATATGTTATTTGTTTTTGTTTTTGCGATATGTCTTGAATCAATTCAATTATTTACGAAAGTGCATTTTTACCTAAATGCAAGTTGGGAATAATTTTCCCTTTAGCCAATTTGGTACCCCCACATGGGGAGCGGCATATATATTATTTTTTATATATAAATTTATATATATAAATATATATTATTATGTCTCGGCAGTCGTGTGAAAAGCATATCTTATTTTTCTTTTATTAATATTATTTGAATTTTCCCCTTTTCTTTTCTTTGTACATATTTGTGAATTATTCCATGGACTTCGGCCTTTTGGATTATTTTGGATCATCTTCCAATTACGTGATTTCCTTGGATTTTACTTGTGCAAATGGAAACTCAATTAACTTTCTTGGAGTTATATTCTTGGATTTTACCGTCATTGGATTATTTACCTTTCACCAGACTAGCCATTCACGTGTAATCACCTTTTTCTTCACCATATTCCCTCTGCTTAACTTTTTGTTATCAAGTAAGATCTTTGACTTACTTGTAGTTTCATCAAATACTTTTGTATGCAAAATCCGATCCCGCATTTTGCTAATTCCTACTCTCTGATGAGAAGAAAAGTATTTTTTCGAAACTCCGCATATTAAGGACTATCCACTTATCAAGTGTTTCCTTTTCAGATTAAATATGTTTTTAACTGAAAGTGTTTTTTAACATGTCTTATTAACTGTTTGCTCTTATATATATATATATATATATATATATATATATATAATTCTCTCTCTAAGAACAGATTTAGATGACGCTTGACTAGCCAATAACAAGGCGAACTTTCGTATTATTTGGATTCAACGGACTACTGTTCTCATCTTGAGTGTCATTTTCGCAACATTTCGATCAATGTAACCTGTAACCTTCTCCAGGTGTATCTTGTCATTAATGTGACTGTTTTTGCTAATTCCTGCCCTCTGATGAGAAGGAAAGTATTTCTTCGAAACTCCGCGGATTAAGGACTATCCACTTATCAAGTGTTTCCTTTTCAGATTAAATATGTTTGTTTTTAACTCTTTTTCAAAGTGTTTTTAACATGTTTTATTAACTGTTTGCTCTTATTTATATATATATATATATATATATATATATATATATATATATATATATATATAATTCTCTCTCTAAGAACAGATTTAGATGATGCTTGACTATTTTTTTCTTTTGCAAAACTCATTCAAAAGACTCACCTTTAAAAAATTGATTTTTAGGGACATTCGGATCTGTTTTGAAATAATATCACATTTAAAATTGTCAAGTAGTTTTTTTTTTAATGATATTAAGGCCTTTATTATCCAATGTATTCTGTATTGTTTTCACTGGTGGCCATGTTTGTTTCCATACGCGCACGAAAACAAACATGGCCATCAGTGAAAACATTAAAATCAAAAATAAAACAAGTGAAGTATGCATGGTCCCTCGTGAGTACACAGTGAACGAGGCATAAAAAAGGACTAAGTTCAGCATTTGCCCCCTCCCAAAAAAACCCCAGGGCACGTCAAATCCTGGTGAAAATGAACAAATGGTGCAGTTTTAGGCCTTAACATATATAAATTTGAGTTCTGCACCATTCAAAAAAGAAATGACTAAGTCCATCATTTGCCTCCCTCACCCCCATTTAGCTCCAAAAGTCTCCAAGGCCTTAACATATTTAAAATAAATTTAAGTTCAGCACCTTGCAAAACTGCTAAATAGACATACACAGAAAATTTTGGACAAATATGGTAAAATAGTCCCAAAAATGGAGTGTTTTTATTAGTGCTAAAAGAGCCCCTGGGGCACACCCAAGAGTTATCACGAAGTATAGACAAATAAAATTATATAGAAATCAGTTAGTTAAGACTTTTCAGAAAGTTTTATAAAAATCCAAGGTGTCGTTTTTTTTGTTTTTTTTGATAAGAACAAAAGTGTCAATTTTAGTCATTTTAACCCGAAAGGCACCCCTAGGAAAGGGGAGGGCCAGTGTTTTCCCGGAAAATCCGTTCTGTTACTTTTTTACTTATATCATGTTTTATGTTTGTGCAAATTTTTTTTAAATTCCGAGGCGTAGTTATTGAGAAAAGCGTGGACAGATGAACAGACAAGGGTGAATTTACAGGTCCACCCTCCTTTTGTCGGGGGACCAACAACAATTTTCCTGTACAAAATAACTAAACTAAATACTATAAATAAATATTATACTAATATGAACTGGAACAAATATATTGAGGACATTGCGAATGCTTCTGCGAGGAAGGTGGCCTCCCTCTATCATGCTAGAAAACTGCTCACGTCTGAGAGTATCCTGTATGTCTACAAGGCCACCATTCGTCCATGCCTGTAGTATTGTTGCCACATCTTAACTAGTTCATCTACCACTAGCCTTTCCCTCTGTAATAGGGTCCAAAAAAGGATCTGCAATCTAATAGGGCCCAACTTTGTCCACAAGGCTCCAACCCCTGTCTCATCGCTGCAATGTTGCATCCCTCTACAAGTATTTTAATGGAATAGGCTCTGATGAGCTCATTGCACTTGTGCCTCTCGACGTACATATCCCCGACAAACCCACTTAGCAACGAAATTACACCCCTTCACTGTTGAGATCCCTAAATGTCAGAAAGTTTTCTACTCCAATAGATTCTTCCCTCGAATGTCTAAACTTTGGAATTCCCTTCCTGCTACCTGCTTTCCAAACTGTACTGATATGTAGAAGTTTAAATGTAATGTAAACCAACATCTTGTTAATCTTTCCTGGGCATGGTCCCAATTAGTAGCCCTTTACGTCCAAGTGGCGATGTGCCTTGTTTGAGATAAAGGTGAATAAAAAAAAACAAAAAAAAACAACGGAATTAAACTCCATGAATAAATATTTGGAAATATATAGAGAACTTGAAGCATAATTTTTGGTCCCCTGAAAAAGTGGACCTGTAAATTCACCTCTTCCGTTCGTCCATTAGTCTGTTTGTCTGTCCACACTTTTCTCAATAACTATGCCTTGGAATATTTTGAAATTTTGCACAAACATTAAACATGATATGAGTAAAAAAGTAACAGAACGGATTTTCTGGGAAACTCCGGTTGTCCCCCTAGGGGTGCTTTTTGGATTAAAACGGCTAAAATTGACACTTTTGTGTGTATTAAAAAAAAAAATTGATGCCTTGGATTTTAATAAAACTTTCTGAAAAGTTGTAACTAACTGATTTCTATATAATTTTGTTTGTCTATACTTCACAATGACTCTTGGGTTATAACTTTTATTACTCATCAAGAACTTGTTCACATTGGACTTGATCATATTGTAGTCAGTTGGAAAGCAGGAAAACAGAAGAGAGTTCCAAAGGCATGCAGTTCTGAGAAAGAAACTTTGTTCATGGAATCTACATTTAGCTTTAGACACAGATAAAGAGTGGTGAAAATTATTGATAGTGGTTTCAGCTAGACGAGTTGTTTTTTGTGAAAGTCTGCCAGGGGAGACTATAGATTGGAGCTCATGTCATAAAGGTAATGTTGGCTATACTTGACAGGTCATATTGGGGTTTACTTAGTTTACTTTAATTTATGCAAAGGAGGCGTAGCAGTTCTTGTAAAAATTCAGATACTTTGGATTTTTGTTAAATATGAGTCTTATTATTATTATTATTATTATTATTATTGTTGTTATTAATAGTGAGAGTCCTAGAGAGTCTTTTATTAAGAGGGATGTTGTGAGAGAGAGATGTAGTTGTAAGAGGGATGTTGTTCGTGTTATGATGATTCATATATATATATTAAAATGTTCATACTTAGAAGTGTAGATAGAAGCTCTTTGAATGAGGAAACAGTGTTCAGACAGTCTTAGTGTAGATATGAGATGTCGAGACGTGTATGTTAAGACATTTTAAATCACATGATATACATAAGACATATATAACAATTTTCACTTTACCTTTTGGTAGAATTACAACACAAAGACGACGTTTATAAAAACACATGATGGGTTTATTTCTTCTCCCGACCGGCTGTAGTTTTCTGAGTCAAGAATTCAAAGCTTCACATTCTAAGTTTCAAAAGTGACCGTCTCGCTTCTAGACGTTCGAATGTCCATGTCTGGACTGTCGTCTGTCGTCCTCAGACTCTCTCTGACTCTCCCCCAGTTTCTCCCCCAGTTTCTCTCAAGTTTCTAACTAACTTCCCATTTTCCATGACGTCATACACATGTTAAAACATGTGTCTTCTTTCACGTGTTCTGGACATGCGTGTCCAAAACTTTTTCCTTTGTTTACAAAAGGAATTTTAACCTATATTCCCAGTAACCTATTTTTCCAGTATGTTAAAAACATGTTTATTAAATTATCTTGTATAGTTGCATTCCTCAATTGAATTTTTCATAACAGAATTGATAACGCACATTCTTTTCTTGAAACTATTTTATCTCTAAGCTAAACAATGGTTTGTTTTATATTCCATTTTCTAATTCTCTCTCGTAATTTATTTCTAAACCTAATTTACAAGGTTCAAATTTCGTCTATTCTATTTCATTTTTATTTTAACTAAATCTCTCTATTTTTATACTTACATGAAAAGGGGGCAGCCCTTATCATGTAACATTTTTGTGAAATTTTTATAATCAGTATTAGACATCAATTAATATATATGCCCCAAATGTCCATTTCATTGGGGTATTTTAAAGGGTTTTAGGGAGTGGAGCATAATATGGGCACAACCTAGTATTTGAAAATTCAAATATTTCATATTTGCATTAAATTTGATCCATAGACACAAATTAAGCAAAATTCCCTGAATTTCAAATACTTCTTAAGATGCCTTGAGCCTTAAATTTTAGAAATTGTTTAGAATTAAAATCATGTATAAAATATGATGATCAAAATTAGAATAAGTATTCTAGACATAAGTTTAAATAGCATTGTTTTATTTATTTATTTTATTCTATTTCTTTCTAACTCTTTCACCTCAAACGAGCTATATTGCCACCCGGACATAAAAGCTTACTATTTGGAATCATGCCTTATGGGAACTATGTAAGGAGATGGGCGAGATGTTTGTTCACATTACATTTAAACTTCTGCAGG
Organism: Euprymna scolopes; assembly: GCF_053919585.1. Lineage (NCBI taxonomy): Eukaryota > Metazoa > Mollusca > Cephalopoda > Sepiida > Sepiolidae > Euprymna > Euprymna scolopes. The sequence continues at coordinate 14,781,283 of NC_136526.1, forward strand.
TTAGTACAATTAGGGAAGCAAGAAACAGCTAGGCGATTCCAAAGTCGAGCAGTTCTAGGGCAGAAACTATTAGAGTAGAAGGATTTTTAGGGCCCTCAACGGAGAAGGGGTTGGATTTTGCTGTTTGTTGGATCATTCAGGAGTATGCACATCGAAGGGGCACAAGTGCCATGAGTTCATCAGAAGATATTCCATTAAAGTACTTGTAAACAGGCAATATTGCATCAATGGGACAGAAGTTGGAACTCAGCTGATAGTGCGGGACCTATTAGATTTGAGACTCTTTTTTGGATCCTGTCTATGAGTAAGAAACTAGTGGCAGTTGCACCAGTTCAAATGTAGCAACAATATTCCATGTATGAGCGAATGATGGTCTCGTCAAGATATAGGATGCTATCTTAATATGAATCTTCTAAAGGGGACATAAGAGTTGTGCAAAGCTTTTCTGTTTGAGAAGTTCATTTTACCTGTCCTGGGACGGATATTCTTCCAGTTTAATATTATAATAGATTAACATCAGTAATAGTATCATTTAAATCCTTTATGACAAACTTGATATCCCAAAGGTTCTTCATGCCAAATTTGTTCCAATAGTTTTGGAGCCTATAAGTGTTATTGATTTTTGCAGTTTTAGTATTAAACTAGCACTTCAGCCCGGCTTTGCTCGGGCCCTATGTACTGTTCATAACTTTACGTGCATGTGTATATATATATTAAAAAGTTTGACTAATGTCCAGGTAACCTACATCTAAAATTTCAAATGTTTAGACCAAAAATTGGCGGAGGAGTTTGGTAGCGTCTGCAAAGGTCAACTTTTTCAACTTTGACCTCTTGGCAGCCAAATTTTCGCCTAAAAGCTGATTAAAAAGTTTGACGCATGTCTGAATACCCTTTTTGTAAAATTTCAAATGTTTAGACCCAAAATTATCTGAATAGTTTGCTAGAGACCACAAAGATCAAATCTTTTGGACTTTGACCCCTTGGCAGCTAAATTTTCTCCCAAAATCCGATTAAAAAGCTTGCCCTATGTCTAAATACACTTTATGCACAATTTCAAATGTTTAGACCAAAAATTGGCTTAGTAATTTGATAGAGACTGCAGAGGTCAATTTTTTTTAACTTTGACTCCAATTTTGACCTCTTAACATTTATTGTTTTGGGATCAAATCAAATTAAAAAGTTTGATCCATGTCAAAGTAACCTATATTTAAAATTTCAAGTGTTTAGACACCAAAATTGGCAGAGTAGTTTGGTAGAGTTTCAAAGATCAAATTTTTGAACTTTAACCCCTTGACAGCCAAATTTCTGGCCAAAAACCAATTAAAAATCTCAATACCCTTACAGTCTCTAGTCTGTAGACCGAAAATTGACAGAGTAGTTTGGTAGGGAAATGTACACACACACACACACACACACACACACACACACACACACACACACAATTTCACTTTTATAGATGTACTAACATTTCAGCCCGGCGTTGTCCGGGTGTTTGGAGATGTATGTTGAGCAAAAAAAAAAAAAGAAAAAAAAGCGGTCAATTTTTTTAACTTTGACCCCTATGACCCCTTAACATTTATTGTTTTGGGCTCAAATCAAGTTATTAAGTTAGATCCATGTCCAAGGAACCTATATATAAAATTTCAAGTGTTTAGACCCAAAATTGTCGAAGAAGTTTGGTAGAGTTCTCAAAGGTCAAATCGTTAAGCTTTGACCCCTTAACAGCCAAATTTCTGGCCGAGAACCGATCACAAAGATTTTCCCAAATCTCAGTATCCTGTATATCAAATTTCGAGTCTATAGACTGAAAATTGACAGAGTTATTGCGTAGGAAAATGTACACAGACACACACACACATACACACACAGACACGTTCACTTTTATATATATAATAGATAGATTTTAACTCTTTCTTGTCTTCACTGACGTATTCAACATTTCAGTGTTGCTTCATAGCAAATTTGTAAGATATCTGTCAAGTAGTACAAAAACCTATAAATGGCGGACAGACAGACAAGAAATGCTGAATTATTATTTAGGTCAACTGAGGTGGAATGGGGTGGGGTATCAATGTGGATTTTTTTTTCCTTCTTCAAAACCGCGAAACCTAACCGTCAGGAGATGAATGTACTACGACCCGAAGTCAGAAGAAATCAATGTAGCTCCTGGCTGTTCTGTTCTAATGGAAGCGTGCAGTAATTGTTTTGGACACTGCAAGTACTATTTCTGGATGATGATATATGACGAGCGAGTCTATTTTCGGTGGAGAGGAAGTTAAGGGGACAAAGGCCAAAAGAAATACAAATCGTTGTTGTCTTACAACCGCGATTGGTTATGACCACAGGATCGTGAAGCGATTTAGATGTCGTAAGTCGGGACATGTTGAACCACTGTAAGAACGTAAGACTCTGTAAGCATTGTAAATTATCTTAAGGTCCTAATTTATTAGCATTTTCTAAGTTCTGTCAAAGTGCTCCATTACGCCAACTGAAGACATCTCACAGTTTTTCAATAAAATGACGACTTTTAAAGGTTTTCGGGTATGCTGAAAACAAATATCACAGGGAAAAGTAGCGCAGACAAATAGTTTTCGAGCTATAAATGCCTGTATTTTCCAATGTAAATCACTGGCGGCCATGTTTGGACAGGCGGCATATGAAAACGGCAAACCGTCAGTTTTTTTTTCAGCACGTACTGCAAAAATAATGTCATTTTTTGACGTTCAACTTCATATCAAAAAACGACATTGGTGGAATTAGTTTGAAATTGGAATTAGCTTGAAATGACGTTAAATAAACATTTGAATTTTGTAGAATTAACTTCACAGTTCGTCTGTACTGACTGAACCATTTCATTGAAACAACAAAGATGGCAGCCAATTCAAACTACTAACATTATTTTTACACCAATCTAATAGAACACATTGGTATTTTTTTTTAAATTTCGTCTTTTTTCAAGATTTTCCAGTGGGTACTATAGAACCCTAAGGCTAAACCTAACCGGGGTACTGCTTCTATATGTGTACGCACTAGTTTGTTAAATTGTTCTGACATCGTGTCGATGTAGTTGTATTCACACTGGACACAGGACATTTTTTTTTAATGAATTATCTTGTAATTGGAATTATCTTTCTTTGAAATTTTCTTGAATTTGGAATTATCTTGAAATTTGCTTGGAATTTTCTTGAATTTGAATTCTCAAAAGTAATTTTTTGGTGGATTAGCTTGAAATTGGAATTAGTTCAAAATTTTGTTGAATAAACGTTTGAATTTTGTAGAATTAACTTCACAGTTCGTCTGCGCATGATCACTGAACCATTAAATTGAAACAACAAAGATGGCGGTCAATTCAAACTACTAGAAATTACATTGCATAATACAGATATTTATATCTCGAAAACTATTTGTTTCCCTGCAATATTCGTTGTCAGAATACCCGAAAACCTATAAAAGTTGTCATTTTTTTTTTTAGAAAATGTTGAGGCGTCTTCAGTTGACGTAACAGAGCACTTTCATTCTTTGGTCTTTATTTTTAAGATCAGATTTATATATATCTATACTATATAAAGTCACCACTTATCAAGGCCCGGAAGCCACTCATTGATAAAGGTTAATAGATGTCAAGTGAGACAATACTGTGATGATCGGTTGAGTTGGATAGGAGTTATTTTAAGGGCCGCTCATCAAGAACTAGTTTATGTTGGACTTGAAATGGCCTGGGAAGCATCTCTGTGGTACTGTGTTCCAAAGTCGAGCAGTTTTAGGGAAGAAAGCTCTGCTCATGAAATTCAACACATATTTCATTTCTATTTTCTTTTCGGTATCTTCAGAATCTTTGCCTACTGTGACCACTGTAAGAATATAAAACTGTGCAAGCATTGTAAATCATCTTTAAGTCATAATTTATTAGCATTTTCTTGGTTCTTTATTTCTGAGATCAGATTTTTATATATACAGGATGTTCCAAAAGTCTTGGACAAATTTCGACATTGAATATCTCAAGAATTATTAAGGATATAAAAACGCATTTGGTATATTCAGAAAAGCTTGGAATCTCAAGTTTTTCATGGAATGTTCAAAGATGTTCAATATGAGCACCGTTGGTCACATGACACACATCAAGCCGATAGTCCAATTCTTGCCAAATGTGTCTCAGAATTGCGTTGTCAATGGTTGCAACATCTTCTGTTATTTGGACCTTCAGCTCATCCACGTCTCTTGGAATGGGAGGCACATAGGCCAGTCCTTTCACAAATCCCCGCAAAAAAAAAAATCGCAAGTTGTGAGATCTTTTTTGCGAAATGTACATTGAACAAGTGTTCATGATTCAGATTTTGTAAATTCAATCACACAAAACGCCTTTTCTGGTTGAGTGAATGCCATTAATGGATCTGAAAAGAAATAAAAAAAAAATTAATAGTATTTCAAAAAACCAAATGCAATTAGTTTTAAAGTGGCATCACTTTCATTTTACTACCATTTATAGTTAATCAGATATGAGGACTTGAAATGTGTCCAAGACTTTTGGAATATATCGAGTCATCGCTTATCAAGGCTTGGAGGCCTCTCAAAGATAAGAGTTAATGTCTGGTAAAACAGCACCATAATGATCGGTTGTGTTTTTTTTTTATATGGAGGTCGCCACTTATCAAGGCCCGAAGGCCACTCAGGGATAAGGGTTATTGCGTGTACAGTAATCAATGAGATAGTATCGTAGTAATCATTAGTATTGGGGGAGTGTCTTAACCTTTTTTGTACCAATGTTCCTTAAATGGAACATAGTTTTCAACATACTATAGAAATTGTAATTTTGCTTTAAATATAACTATAAGAATAATTTATAAAAGTTTTCATAAATCTGGAGTAAAATGAAGCTACTTTAATAGAAATAACTTATAAAAATTGAATTTAAAGCAAAATTACAATTTCTATAGTATGTTGAAAACTATGTTCCATTTAAGGAACATTGGTACAAAAAAGGTTAAGGGGGCGGTTTGTCAGGAGTTTGTTTATGTTGGACTTGAAGATGTCCAAGTTGTAGTCAGGTGGGAAACAGGCAAGCGGCAGAGAGTTCCACTGGTGTGCAGTTCTAAGAAAGAAGCTGGAATCTACGTTTAGTTCATTTATTTTAAAGGACGGCTCACCAAGAACTAATTGGATTTGAAAATGACCATGTTATACATTTCATTTATTTATTGTGGACTATTAGCCTCATCTTTTAGTTGTTGTTTCATGACGTTTCGACCAACTATTCTTCTGGCCTTCGTCAGGTGGTAACTGCAACAGGATAGGCACTCCGAATCTCCTAACTGCACTCTCAGCAATTACTGCCTTCCATAGTTGTCGTCGTCTCACCATGTTTTGGCCAACTAAGCCTCTGGCCGTTTTTTTGGTAGGATTGAAACTGTTATCAGACAATGCTCACCTGGAATCGTAGAGATTTAACATCTCTATCCACTGTGCATCAGTTGATGCCATTACTTCCTTGTAGATGATTACAATTATATAGTTTCGGTTTTCTGGATTCCATGTAGAGTGTCTTTGTGTTTTAATGTGGTAGCAATTTCTATATGCCCGGCTCATGTCGCATTCAAGGGGTTTCCTTAATATTTCTGCATTATTGTCATCCATTGTATCTTTTGATTCCAATTTCTCCCATTCTTTTTATTTTCAAAGTTTTTCAGAATTGTTCCTAGTGCTCCTACTATTATTGTGTTATCTTAACTTCCTTCATCTTCCATATCCCTTTCAGCTCTCTGGCTAGCTCTATGTATTTATCTCGCTTCTCAGTCTCCTTGTGATATTCACCCTGTGGTCTGCTGGAACAGCAAAATCTATGATTTGGCAAGAATTTTCCTTCTTGTTAATTATTATTGTATCTACACCTTTTACACCTCAAATTAAAAAAGCACAACTTCAAATTAAAAAACACAACTTCAAATTAAAAAAACTAAACTTCAAATTAAAAAACATAACTTCAAATTAAAAAAAGACAACATCAAATTAAATAAACCCAAGTTCAATTTAAAAGCACGTGACATTATGTTAGAATTATTCATACTCAAACTTTGTAAGGTAATTTGCATAACATCACTTATGCAAATTACCCACTATTACTTGTAGTTGCTCGCAACAATAAAAAAAGAAAAGTTTCTAACAATTAACATTACAATAATTTAAAATATGGAAAATAACAATGGATCTCCGGTAGTTGTGCGATCAAGTAGAGGAGTCAAGAGAGGCACAGTACGTGGTCAGTACAAACGCAATCGAAATTCTCCTAAGCGTCGGATTCTGGAAGCCGCTCGAAATAGCAGGGACTGGACAACTGTCGCAGAGAACTGTGGGATAAATAGGAACACCGCGTACGCCTGGGTGAATAAACAGGCCAAGGGGCAAGACGTGGAGGATAAGCCGCGGGGTGGAAGGCGACATGGGAAAGTGAATCCGGACATGGTCAACAACATGCTTGATATAATCGGAGAAGATCCTACCATCACTCTCAAGGAGTTGGCCTTGAAGATTTCGGAGATGCATGGAATCAACCCCCCCAATCAGCGTTACTACCATAAATAACCATCTCGATGGTAGACTCTTCACTGTAAAACGGGTTCACAAGCAAGCCGAGAATGTCAACACTCCGGAGAATAAGGTAAAACGTTGTATCTATGTAGAAAGGGTTATGGCCGCATTGGGAGCTGGTAAACATGTGGTGTATTTGGATGAGTCAAACGTGAACTTATTTTGTACTCGGACCGTTGGACGATCCGCGAGGGGCCAGAGAGTGGTGCTACATGTTCCAGGCTCGAAAGGTCCAAATATTCACATGGTTGCTGGTATTAGTCAACAGGGACTCATCAACTTCACCCGCAGGCGTGGCGCCTACAAGCACCCGGATGTCAACCAATGGGTTGCAGAACTACTCAATTCTGTCTTCGCAATGGGATATGATGCCGGACAGGTAGCCTTGGTAATTGACAACGCCCCGTGCCATTCCCGAGTGGAACAACTACACGACCAGGCAGCTTTTGCAGAAGTGGAGTTTATTCGCTTGCCTCCATACAGCCCGGCTCTCAACCCCATCGAAATGGCCTGGTCAGCCATCAAAGCCGTCATCAAGAGGGATCTACCGAGCGTTATACATGTGCCACAACCGGAAGATATCACAAAAGTGGAGCACCGTCTTCGTCTTGTGGAGACCGCCATCGACCGAGCCTACCAAGTGGTAACTCCTGCCATGTCTCAGGCATTCTGTAATCGGGTTCAACGCCATCACGCTAGATGTCTCAGGGAAGAGGACCTCCCTGTTGGAGAATAAATGGTTTATCTATCATGTAATAAAATTTTAATTTAATTTGAACTTGGATTTTTTTAATTTGAAGTTGTGTATTTTAATTTGAAGTTTAGTTTTTTTAATTTGAAGTTGTGTTTTTTAATTTGAAGTTGTGTTTTTTTAATTTGAACTTTAGTTTTTTTAATTTGAGGTGTAAAAGATGTAGTCTTCTTGCTTGGATGGGTTTATCTGTTTGTATATCCATGTGCTACAGGATTCTGTGATTTGTGTTTTCAAGTACTGCTGCTGATTTGTGTTTGTACCATTTGTCTGTGTGTTCGAAATGCCGTTGTCTGCATAATTATTTCTTCTTCTTCTTCTTCATCATCATCATCATAATCGGAGCAAATTAAATTTTCTTTGCACTTTTTCTGTATTTACAAACCATTTTCTTTCCGTTCATGACTTGCAAATAAAGCTTCCTTATATATTTTTCCTTTCTTAATTTTAAAATACATGTGTTGTCACTTGCTTGATACAGTTTATTTTCAATCTATAATATGCATGAGGGAGGAACAGATGTACATAAATCTAAAACAATGGCAGAATCATTAGAAAATGATCTCCACACTATTGTGGAATGAGACCGCAAATGGAAGGTAACATTTAATGCTAGTAAAACTAAGCTGCTCTCCTTTAACAATTACAAGATACTTCTCCAACCGCCTATATCCATAACAAATAGCACCCTACCTGAGAATTCTACCTTCAAACTCCTCAGCCTAACATTTGTAAGCAATATGAACTGAAACAAATACATAGAAGACATTGAAAAGGCTGCTGCAAAGAAGGTGGGTTCCCTCTATCGAGCTAGAAGACTACTCACACCTGAGAGTATCCTGTACCTTTACAAGACCACCATTCGCCCATGCATGGAGTATTGTTCCCACATCTGGGCTGGTGCATCTACCACTAGTCTCTCCCTCTTAGATAAAGTCAAAAAAAGAGTTGTCAATCTAATCAGTCCCAACTTTATCAACTAAGCTCCAGCCCCTGTCTCATCGCCACAATGTTGCATCACTGTACCTGTTTTACAAATATTTTAATGGAATGTGTTCTGATGAACTCGTTTCACTTGTACCCCCTCGCCGTACATATCCCCGACAAACCTGCTTAGCAATAAGATCTCACACCTTCACTGTTGCTGAAAGCTTTCTATTCTAATAGTTTCTTCCCTCGAACAGCTAGACTTTGGAATTCCCTTCCTGCTGCCTGCTTGCCTGGCTGTACTGATATGCAGAAGTTTAAATGTAACATAAACAAATATCTTGTTAATCTTTCCTAGACATGGCCCCAAATAGTAGCCCCTTACGTCCAAGTGGCGATATGCCTTGTAAGGGGTGAACATGAGTAAAAAAAAAAAAAAATACATTGTAGCCTACATTGCACCGTAGAGAACCTCCTGTTGATTTTTATAATGTGCTCTGATGAACTTGTTTCACTTGTATCCCCTCAACATACATTTATTTTCAAAATATCATCAAGGTAAGACATATATACTTTATGTCACCCATATACTACTCTATAATTTGTTTGCCCTGGCAATGCATATTCATTTTGAGTATGTTTTTTTTTTTTTTTTTACATAGGCGTCACCACTTATCAAGGCCGATAGACCACTCAAGGATAAGGGTTAAATAGTGTACAGCAGTCAAAAGGACAATATAGTAACCATTAGTAATGGAAGTTCGGTAAATTTGTTAACTTAAGTGGAACAGCTCATCAGAAACTTGTTCACGTTGGACTTGAAGACAACCATATTATAGACAACTGGAAAGCAGGAAAACGGAAGACAATTCCACAAGCGTGCAGTTCTAAGAAAGAAGCTTTGTTCATGGAATCTATGTTTAGGTTTAGGCACACATAAAGAGTGGGGGGAATTATTGATAGTGTTTTCAGCTAGACGTGTGTTTCTTGTGAAAGTTTGGCGAGGGGGGACCATAGATTGAAGCTCAGTCGAACACTTTCTATGAAAATAATGATAAAGCAAAGACAAACTCGCAACATCTCTTCTGTGAGAAAGAGGTTGCAGTGAAGGGGAAACGATATCTCCGACCAGGCCACAAAGTCTATTTTGAACTCTATCAAGACAGGACAAGTCTTTTCTAGCAGCTCCTGCCCAGATGTGGCAACAGTATTCCATCCTTGGACGTATTGCATCAGCAGTGAGATATCTACTGGATCGATAGAAGGATCTGACCATTTTTCCAGCGACCTTGGCAACAGATTTGATGTACGTATTCCATTTAAGATCAGGAGTAAAGGTCAAGCCCAGAAGCCTGTCAAAACTTGAGGCCTCCCCAAGGCAAGAGCCATTCATTTTAGTTGATGTCAGATGGGGATCAGAACGTTGATGATGTAAAGATAGAAGCTTGATTTTAGATGCATTAAAATTAACCAACCACTCCTTTCCCCATTGTACAACGTGATCAAGATCAGAGGAGAGAGAATTGGAGAGAACTTGGTCATTTACTGTCTTAGATGTGCTACCATAGATGGTAGTGTCATCAGCAAAAATGTCTACGAATGATGTAAGGATGTGATTTGGAAGATCATTAATATAGATCAGGAAAAAGTTGGGCCCAGGATGGACCCCTGAGGGACTCCAGCATTAATACTGTGAGCTTCTGATTTTTGCCCATCAACTACTACTCTTATGAACCTATCAGAGAGAAATGATTTAATGATTGAGAAGACATTTCCAGCTATACCATAGCTGGAGATCTTGTGAAGTAAACCTTTATGCCATACCCTATCAAAGGCTTTTGATATGTCAAGAGCAATTGCCCTAGAAAGGTTGCCTCTGTTGAGAAATTCGCTAATCCTATGGGATATAACTGTAAGCACATCTGCTGTAGATCTAGCAGAATGGAAACCATGTGTGTCACTAAGAAGGTTATTTTTGCTGAGATAGTTGATTACTTCTCTATTTAACACAGATTCCAGCAACTTACTCATGACGCACAGGAGACTTATTGGCCTGTACTGAGAGGGGAATGAACGATCACCTGAATTTTTAAAACAGGGCATACTGATGAGATTTTCCAGGGTGATGGGAAGCAATTCTCCTTAAGACAACGTTTAAACAGTTTTGTAAGTATGGGCGCTAGTTCTGGTTGAAGTTTTTTGAGGACTATAATTGGAATACCGTCAGGGCCGGTTGCTTTACTCGAATCAAGGTTTTTGATTAGCTTTGCAACATCACATAAAGATATACGTATATCACATAGCGTGTTTTCTGATACAGGAGGAAATATTGGGGGTTGGCGGCCTTGGTCGCAAAGGGTAGAATTAGTTGCAAAGTTCTTGGCAAAGAGTTTGGCTTTGTTTGATGCTGACAAGATTACCTCAGGTCCATTGATGATAGTTGCTATTTGCCAAAACTGGTGGGAACCAAGCCGCTGCTCAGCTACTTTGGACTTGATGGGCTGAGCATATAACTCTATTGCATTCTTTATTACTTTCTTACAATGGTTGCTGGCAGTCCTGAAAGCGGCTTTAGTTTCCATACATCTATTACATTGGAAGCAGTGGAAAAAGTGATTTCTGTGCGCAATAGCAGCAGCACAATCTGGAGAAAACCATGGCTGGCTGTTAGGTTTTTGCTGGAATTTTTTCGAGGGTATGAAATGGTCTATACCTATAATTAACCATTCCGTCAGGTCTGATACTATAGACGACACATCGTTTTTAAACATGGAACACAGAGGAAGATCCGATATGAATGTACGGAAACTATCCCAGTCAGCTATAGTGTATCGATATACTGTATGATAGAGAAGTACGTCTGAGGACTTATTACATTTCATTTTTATTTTGATACAACTGAGTGGTCGGAAGATCCAAGAGGAGACAGAATGGAAACTGAACATAGTTCAGGGCAAGTTGTGAGAAAAAGGTCTCGGAGACTCGCATACTGGCTGTCATTGTCGGGCACACGGGTGGGTTCATGTACAATCTGAGTGAGGTCATAAGCAATGGAGAAATAATGACAGAACCTCCCGTCATCATCGGTCTTGTTTGAGTGGGTCAACCATTCCACATTGTGAACATTGAAGTCTCCACATACGTGAATGTTAGCTGAAGGATAAGCTGATAGAACTTGGTCAATTTTCTCAGATATACTTCTAAAGATAGTAACTCCGCTGTTATGGGGGCGATAGAGAGTAAATATAAATGTGGTAGTGTGAGCTAGTGCAACCCGGAAGCACATATAGGGTAAGTTAGGATCTTCTCTGGAGATTTCCCTACCACATGGAAAGCCATCTCTAATATAGGCACACATTCCATGCCCATAGCGATCTTGGGGGTCAGACTTGGAAGTTAAGTTAGAGTATCCTTTAATTACAAACTCATTTAGGGAAATAGTCTGTCCAATTCCGGTTTCACTTAAAAATAAAAGGTCTGGTTTAGTCTCCTGTAATTGGGCTTCAACCTCTAGAAGGTTAGAATGTAGACCCCTGATGTTGGAGAAGGAGACATGGTAGTGGGGGTCTATGTTGGAAGTTTCAGATCTGGGTTTAATCGTGTATTTTTTCTTGAAACTTGTCATGATGGAATTTTGGAGTTTGTGGACGAGGTCGTCAGATTTGCTTAGAGCAGGACAGAGAGGGGAAACTAAGAGAGAAAAGTAACAAAGAATTTTTTTTTGTAGCACATGATAAGGTAAAGCCGTAACAATTACCCACTAATATGGCATCGAGAGGCCTCACCAGAAGTTACTACATGGTCCAGAATCCATTCACCAAATGGCAATACAGCAGCCCCAATACTTTGCACCTGCTTATAGGACAGCCTCCTTAGTGGTTAATCCAAGGTTCGGGTCTCTGACTATTAGGCGGATAACATCAGCCCAGATAAAACGTTTACCTCCAGCACCCTTACTAGTGATATGGCTACAAGGATAGACATAAAAACATAAAATTTCCGCCATCTCTGTCGACTGTTCATGCAAAATACTGCCAACCTAGATTACAGCTTTTTCTTCTCCCTTTGTCAGAAAAATCACTCATTAAAAAAAAATGAAGACTGAGTGACAAATAAAGTGAAGCGGGAGCTGCCGACAACGCTTTCACAAAACGTTCTCTACTCTCCTTTAAAAATTCAAATTTATTAAGTATTGTACTTAATAAAGTCCAACTGGCGTGTTTTTTAAAGGGAAAGTATGGTGATAGATTCACCCATCACGAATTAACAATGAATACAATTTCCTAATCCGTTCATGCAATCAACTTGGTAGATATAATAAACATTTATGACGAGAAAATGCTATCATTAAATAAAACAATCAGGAAATAAAAATATAAATTAAGTACTGAAATAGAATGTAATTATTAATATTAGAAATTAAACAAAAACATTAAAATACACTTATCTCGAACATGCTTCGTCTCCAGAGTGCAAACTGATTTGAAAAAAGGTTTAACAATATTAGCGTCCCAAAAAGACTTTTTGATTTATTTTTATTTTTTTCTTAATTAACCGTTAAAACAAAAACGTGATCGCTTTCTGGCAGTGAGAGAAGGGTACAAAGTCGTAGCACTCCTTCTGAAGTCAAGCCTGGGTCTCTTTGGACTTGTGGGCCGGCGCTGAGTTCTGCTGCCACACCCAGAGTCTACCAGCGGCCACTTGATTGCACCAGGGGATCACCACACTCTCAACACATCCAGATACATTTCAGCCGATTTTGAAGATATGAGGTGGCATGATGTGGCCCTCACTTGAAACCACACCAAAGACTATAACCGTGTCCGGAAACTTTGTTTTCATCACACTGTCCTTGTTATTCGTGGCAATCCAGTGATGCATTTGAGGGTGCTGGCAATGGTCCTGCTTTCATAACTTGGATCAGTAGAGAGCATGAGTTGTGCAGTGGCGCATCTCTGATCTAGTTCTTTGAACATTGTATCACTTTCAGACATGATAGAAGGCTCCTATCACTCTTGGGATTTGTACACAACTGGCCAACTAGTAGATGATCTGCAACAAAAAAAAAACGTTTTCATCAAACGGAAATGGACTCATGTCTTCTTTTCTAGGGCAACAATTGTAGCAAAACAAAAAGAAAAGGTCTAACGAGACACAAAGCAAATGTTACGACATGAGTTGTATAAAAAAAATCTGACGAGATGCAGAGCACTATTCACTGTACGCAGGTATGCACTCTTCCTCTAACTCCCCCCAGTGACCTGCTTTTATCATGTCCAACATGCTTCATTAGCAGGTGTGTCATGTGACTATATGAGAACTGTGCAAGATCGAGAGCTTTAAAAGATCACAGACGCCATCTTGACTCTTTTTGATTTTTCATTCTTTTCAGACAGACATAAGGGTGTTTCCGAGGTGAGTGTTGATTATTTATTTATCACTTGTACAGCCACACAAGGCACAAACATGTGGCCCCTTGCTTCTTTAATGAATATCACAACAATTTTATTGTTCCATCCTGCAATATTATTCTAGCGGGAATTATACTATTCAGAGTTCCATGGGATGATTATTTACGCCGAAGTACTTGTCGAGGGGTTGACAGCTGTGGTTTTTACATTGCGAATTGGGATCCTTTTTTGGTGAGCGGTTTCCTTTGGTGGAAACTGTGACAAACTAATATTGCTAACACATAAATAAATGTTGTTTATTTTATGTTAATATAGTGATTTTGTATCCTTTGTCGAGTGTCGTTATTTTTCGGATTTCATTTTTATTTTATATGTAAGGCTGTGGATTGATGAAAGCTTTCTATTAATCGGCGATCCCATTGAATTTACCTTTAATGGTCCCGCCGGTACACGCCTACTTTCGACTTCAATAAAGTTGCGACACACGCAGCCTCGGTCCTAAAAATGAATAAACCCAGGTTATAAATTGGTTGTTCTACCGAATCACACAATCCTATACAAAACATATCTAAGAACACTACCAGACATATAAATTAGCTTTGTAAGAAATTTGCAAAAGATAGGCTAGCCGTTTCGGAACCTATGAGGAAGGAACTCACACACACACACACACACACAGTGATTTTTATATAATAGTAGAGATTTCAATTTTTCGGCTGTTAACTATACTGTATTTTTACTACTAATCAATCTTTAGCTACTCACTAGTGGGAGGGGGGATCCCGCTTTGCTTGCCTGGGCGTAAAATATGCTAAAATATGATATTTTAATTTGTCCAGATTTTGTATATATTATTATAGTCGTGATTAAAAAAAAAAAAGTATTTGAGTGCCATCAGCTAGAATCGAAACTGTAGCATTTAAAGCTGGTGACGTTACCACTGTACCAACGTCACGTGCATATAAAGTAATTAAAAACTGACCTTGCTACCTCAACTGTCCTACATTCCATTATAATATTTGTAAAACAGGCAAAGAGAAGCAACAATGCAGTGATGGGACAGGGGCTGGAGCTTAGTTGACAAAGTGGGGCCTATTAGATAGAAAACTTTTTTTGGACATTATCCAAGAGGATGGTGCAGTTGCGGCAAATTTCCTACTTTTTTTTTTTTTAATGTCACGTGTTCAGCACACAAAACAGAGTTTCAGCAGTCACACTTGGGAAGCGATAGAGACGACATGCATTCTAAAAATATTAAGATAAACTAAGCAAATGTCACCTCGATGATGCCATTTACGTCTCTCAATCCCCAAGTAGATAAAACAAGTTAAGAAGTAATCATAATTAGATTGGTCTCTCCTCCTGTAAACAACCCTTTTCTAAATAAAACCTTTGAAAGGCAGCAAGTCTCCATTGTGCTCCATACATGAGCAAATTCGTTTTGAGTTAAACAAACACTTAAAAAAGGAAAGGATCCTAACCCACACATAGAAAAGCAACAATAGAAAGAATTGTAGCAAGCACTATGCTCAGCCAGAACAAATGCCCGGTGGGAACATTTCACAGTGATCACCACTTTGAAACACCCACGCGTACGAAGAACGTGTAGGAACATGACGTTGTGATGAAATCACTGCACGCATAAAACAAAAGCAACTTTGTTATATTCCGTTGTGTATATATACAGTAAATAGGCTTGAACATTCGAGAAGGCTTGTATATAAAGATTTGCCTGCCAAAAATTAAATCAATCTTTCGCTTCAATTTCTCAAGTGTAAACTTCGTCCCGGGAGACATACAAACACCCATCATGATTTTGCACGCGACAAACATGAACCTTATTACCCTCGTAGAAACTCCCCACATTGAACGAGGACTTAAATTTTCCTTTAAACAATTTTATTTCAAACTACCGTTCTTATGATACGAACACACACACACACACACACATACACACGCATACACATACACACACACATACACGCACACACACACATACATGCACACACACGTACACACACACACACACGCACATGTATTCACTTACATGATTTATGGACTGTTCTTCTCAAAAATAACTACATGGATCTTAAGCCTGCATGTGACCCTCTTATCATAAAAAATCAGCAGTTTCAAGCCTTGTGCTAATCTCACAAAAATTCTCATTTCATTAATCGAGCAAGAAAACACTTATGTTGGAAATCTTGTTTTATCATTACTTCCATGGCAAGTGCTCGTCTGAGCTCAAATCTCTGGTCCCCCTCACCAATCTTTCACGATAAACACGCGTCTAGCTGAAACCACTGTCAATAATTTTCCCCACTCTTTAGCTGTGCCCAAATCAAAACGTAGATTCCATGAAAAAAGCATCTTTCTTAGAAGTGCACGCCTGTGGAACTCTCTTCCGCTTGCCTGTTTCCCACCTGACTACAACTTGGATGTCTTCAAGTCCAACATAAACAAATTCCTAATGAACCGCCCCCCCCTTAAGTAAGACACTTGATCAAATCTCCATTACTAACGATTGCTACGATATTGTCCCATTGATTACTGTACACACAATAACCCTTATCCCCGAGTGGCTTCCGGGCCTTGACAAGTGGTGACCTCCATGTAAAAAAAAAATTTTTTTTAAATTAAAACTTGTTGCGGGGCTGAATGTCGGTGATAATCGACCCTATAACTAAAAGACAACACAAGCAAGGAAAAGACGAAAAAACGATAATGGCGAAGGAGAGATGACAAACGCATTGGGTACCGTCGTGAGTGAATATAAATCTGTTCAGTTTTTTTTTGTAAACAAACTGAATTGTGGTAGGAGGTCTTAGGCTGAGGGTTGGAATCCAGCTGATGTTCAAACTAGCACAGCTGTGAGATCATCGTTAGTGGCTACGGGAAACATGCGCTGGCTTGAGAAGCTGGACTGCTGGGAATTGAGTGCGTTGACAGCGAGTGGTCGCTGATTCTGCTACTGGATTCGGCCATTGTCGGGGTGGTAGTCAAAACCGTTCTGTGTGGTCATGACTTTTACTGCTGCTGAGTTGGGTTGGGCCGTTAACGGAGCCAACCTCGATCTAGCCGCAACTGACCGCTTGTTGGAAAAAAAACTGCTGCATTTATACTCATCCAATGGACGTAGTTGTAGACACAGAAGCTTTGCAGTGCTAATCGTTGTTTTTCGTTCTTTATTTGTGTTTGTTTTGGTGTCTTTAAAGTGCTGTAGGGAGTCATCTGTTTGAGGTTTATATTCATGTGTCATATCAAATTGAAGCTGGTAAAGTTGTGAATATTATTCTAGCAGGAATTGTACTATTTAGAGTACCTCACGCCACTTGCTACTATGTGGGACAAAAAGCTAACAGACCGTATGTACACTTTATACGCTTTCTCTCTCCATGAACTGGATTGACTTTCTCTCTCTCTCTCTATCTACAACTTGTGCCAGAGAATACCTTCGCGTAGCTGACTGCTAACATGGCGCACAGTTTAACTGATGTCAACCCTCTATCTTTGTCTTGGTGTACACGCTGGACTATCGTTCCAATTTCCAACTCTTCCCACGTGCAAACAAATGATAGGGACCTGAACGTGAGATGAACACACATTTCCTTTTTCCTTCTATACTACCAGTCCCGCAACAAACGATGGTTACACCCAAATGCGGACATGAACACGTGTTATATCTAAAACATTCATTCTTTCAACAGTAAATAAATGACATGTTTATCTTATCCAGCAATTGAGTTTTTGTTTCCTTCATTCCATTCGTTTCATTATTTTCTTTTGTAACGGGATTAGGATTTATATATCCTAGTCCTCTACAAGTTAATGCTTAAATTTTACTTTTTTCTATTATTAAAAAAGAAAACAAAAGAAACAGGCTCCTTCAGCCTTGAACAGACTAAGGATACCCACGAAGGGTTGCCTGCGGATGGAATTTTTGTGGCAGGAGATGCGCAATCTCCAACCACATCTATCCTGAGACGACATTGTTAAATACAAGTGGCAAGTGAAGTACAGGACGACTGGAAACAAATGCCGAGATAAGCGGAAAGCACATGCAGCGCCTAGAATTCCCAAATGGTAACCCATCTGATACTAACCAGGCTCAACGTTGTTTAACTTCGATGATCTGACGAGAACCGGGGTGTCAACACGATTATTCCGTATATTATTTTATTATTAGAGCATAGATTAAGAATTAAGTTCCTTGGGAGTAATGTCAAAACCTTGCCGCAATCTATTACTCTCTAAATAATTGAGGCGACTAAAATAGGATTTAACTCTGACAAGTATAGAGAAAAGGAAATATTATCGTCTTTCTAAGCAAGTTGATCAAGAAGCTAGCAAAGGAAGAACAATAACTCCAGTTCATGTTTGGAAACCATTGCACTCGAAATCGTTTACATGAATGAAATAGGAATTAACTTAGATAAGTACTTAAAAAGTAAAAATAATTGTAAATTCCACTGAAATTTTTTTTTTTAGTAATATTCCATCTCCAACGAAAACAATAGATATTTCTCCCCTTCCTTAAAAAATAAAAATAAAAATAAATAATACACACACACACACACACACACACACACACACACACACACACACACACACACACACGATATTTATTTGCTTCCCCACGAAAGCAAATTAGGGACAAGGCCGTTTTTAATGTGTGTGTGTGTGGGGGGGGGGGAAACCAGCTCCCTTAAAAGTAGGGTAAAAAGGGGGCACTCTGGTTGTGACCAAAAATAATAATCGTCCCAGTATAGGGGGTTTCCCCTCCATTGACTGGTACAAATTATCTTAAGTGCAGCATCTGCAGAACAGATGGTGTTTATTTGCTCCCCCACTGAGCAAATTAGGCACAAGGCCGTTTTTAATGTGAGGTAAAAACCAGCTCCCCTAAAAGTAGGCAAAAAGGGGGCACTCTGGTTACCAAAAATAATAATTGTCCCAGTATAGAGGGTTTCCCCTCCATTGACTGGTACAAATTATCTTAAGTGCAGCATCTGCAGAACAGATACTACACTTTGATTCCGGCCCGAAGGCCACGAAAAACAAAAAAACAACAAACACACATACACACAAACACCTGGAAACAAAGGGAAATAATTCAGTCTTCTCGCGAGTTATCTCCCTTGAGCCGTGCAGACATGCGCACCGCTCTCTAGTCCAGCCATGTTGAATAACAGACGGCTTTTGTTTTGTTGATGTTTATCACGGACTCTATTTACCCTCGCTGATAATTTGCACCTGCATTGCTTACCCGGGCGCCAGGAAACGTGTATTATTACCTGCACGAGGATAAGTAAGGTGAGTGGAGGATGCTTTTTTCATATACAAGGCACTGGGGATATTTTAAATGCTAGCATTTCAGTTGCGTCGCCGAGGCGCAAGTGTTCAAAAGAGCAGAAGACAATTTTTGTGCGTGTACAGCTGTTCTAAGTGTAACAGGAAATTTCACTCTTGAGCCGGCAAAAAAAAAAAAAAAGAAAAACACGTTCAAAAATATATTTAAGTAAACAAAAACTTTATATATACAATATCTTATCAGTTTGTTTATTTTTTTAATGCAGTTAATTATGATTCTATTAATAATTTAAAGTTTTTTTTAAAATTTCCGAAAAAAAAAAAATCTGAAACACGAATTGTGTGCGCGATATTCTAAAAATTTTGAGCCGTTTCAAAATTTTTCTGTTAAAAGAATTTAATTTGAATAGAAATAATTTTTTAAAGAGAACGATTGAATTTATTAGTATTTTTATTATTTAAAAAAAAATTTTTTTTTACAAAGTTTGAAGGATAATTTAGCTTTCTTGCTAATATAAATTGGGTTCAAATGTTAAAATGGTGCTTCTGGGTAGCGCGCAATTTTAAATAGTTTTTCGAGTTAAATTCAAGATATCTTTTAAATTGTTAGGTGAAAGCATCCCTCCCCTTGTTAAGAATGGCTTTCGAAATATAACATTATTTCAGCGCCGCGCCCCGCGGGGGCGCGGGACAGAAAATACCTAAGTAAAGTACCGTTGTTACAATACAGCTTAATTTAGCACTTTTTTTTTTTTTTACTTCTCTCAAATTGGTTAAAAGTTCTTTTATGGAAACGTTTTTTTATTTGTTAATATAGAAAGCTGACCCCCCCCCCTCCGATATAATTTTACTATCATTATACCCCTTCCCCTTGAAAACATGTTTGGGTACTTTTTGCAAACCATTTGGATTTTCAAGTTGAAGTCAAATGTTATTGCCTTTTTCTCTTTTTTAAAAAATTGTTAGGTGAAAGTAGTTAATACCTCTTCCGACGTTAATAATGGCTTTCTAGATAAGTGTTATTTCAGCACGGTCCGTAAACTGCAGAAGTAGAGATTTGTTTTGGGCTTTTAAAAAATGTCAACACGGGCTACGAAATCAAAACAACGTTTTATTTATTTATTTTTTTTTATATTTTTGGTACCGTGCTGAAATATTTTGAACGCCATTCTTAACATGAGGGGTGTTTCGTGACTATTTTGTGCTTTCAGCTAACAATTTAACAAAAAAAAAAAAAAAAAAAAATGTTATGAAACTTGAATTTAATATAAAAAAGACTATTTAAAAATAGTGCGCCAGTGCGAGTGCGGTACCAAAAATACATAATTATCTTCAGAAAGAAATTCATATAAGTGCTAATGCGCTTACTGATCCGCGCTATTTTTTAAATCGTATTTCCAAGTTTAATTGAAGTTTTATGTTTTTTATTCAATTGTAAGGTTAAAGTACAGAATAGGTATAAAACACTATCTCCTCCTCATGTAAGAATGGCTTTTTAAATAATAACGTTATTTTAGCACGGAAAACTAAAATATTTTCAGATAAATGAATGTTTTTAGATATAAAGAGGTCGGTTTTAATTAATTTTAAAATTATGGGCATTTTAGAAATATTTTTTTGGTGTTTACGTATTTTTGGTACTGCGATATTTTTTAAGTTTTTTCTTTTTTTTTTTTTTTAGTTTAGTTTTAATTAACGTTTCATGACATTTGTAAGGTGAAAGCCAGAATAATTACAAAACACCCTCTCCTCCCATGTTAAGAATGGCTTTCGAAATAACGTTTTTTTAGCGCGGTACCAAAACATTTTTTTTTTAGTTGAAAATTAAATATTCTTAAATTAAAAATCCTGGACCCCCCCCCCCCACCCCAAAAAAACGGTCAATATGCACTGGTTGTTCAACCTGCTAAGGGTGTTTATTCCGAAAGCCGTTCTTAAACATGAGGTTGGGGGCCGGGGGGATATTCCGAAAGACATTTTATTTTCAACCTCCCTAAGTTAACAGCTTTCGGAATAAACTTCCTGTGCTCATTGACCATTTTTTTTTTCGGGGGGGGGGGGGGGGGTCAATGTCGGGTATCCTGAAAAGGAATATCGCAGGGAAAATTAGAGCAGACATATTGTTTTCTAGATATAAATACCTGTATTTTGAAATGTAAATCACTGGCGGCCATGTTTGAACGAGCGGCACCCCTCTATTTTTTTTCCGACGTAATTCCGAACACCGTTCTTAACATAGGGAGGTTGATGTTTATTTCGAAAGCCGTTTTTGGGTATTTAGCAGAGAAGCCAACAAACGACTACAACGAATATATATATATATACACACACACACACATACAAGAAATGTTACCGTAGCCAGTAAAATTTAATTTCATACCTACATTGCTAATTTATTTTGGTTTTCAAGTAGTTTTATTGCTTTTTATTTGATCTCAAATTCATTTTTTTCGAAGCAGTTTTGAAAAAAAAAAAAAAATGGCGGTTGCTTTTTTTTTTTTAAAGCCAGCTGCGTTTGGAATTTAAGGTTTACAGGTGCTTTGAATTTTTTACGAGAGAACTCAGCGTCGTATAAACACCCCAACTTCTATGTTAAGAACGGTTTTAGGAATAAACACCCCAACCTCGGAAGCCGTTTTTAAGATGGGGTGTTAATAGTACGCTGGGTTCTCTCGTAAAAAAAAAAAAAAAAAAAAAAAAAAAAAAAAAAAAATCCCCCCAAAATCAAAACGAGGCTTGCTTCTTCCAAAAGAGATGGCGCCATTTTTATTTTTTCAAATTTGCTCAGAAAAAGTTTTTGAGATTAAATAAAGAGCAATAAAAACTACTTGAAAACCAAAATAAATGAGCCACATAGGTATGAAATTAATTGCCTGCAGTGCAGTACCATTTATTTCTTGAATTTATTTTTTTCGTATAGTTTTGTTGGATTCTCTGAATTACCGCCGTTCGTAACATGGGGATGTTTATTCCGAAGGGTATTTGATTCTCAACACCCCCCCTCATGTTAAGAATGGCTTTCGGAATACAGTTTGGACAACCAGTGCACATTGACCGAATTTTCTTGAATTTTTTAAAACTAATTTTTTGGTGGAATTAGCTAAAAATGACGTTGAATCAGCGTTCGCATTTCGCAGACATCACAGTTCGTCTGCACATGCTCACTGAACCATTTCATTGAAACAAAGATGGCGGCCAATTCAAACTTATGGAAATTACACTGCATAATAAAGGTATCTTATATCTCAAACTATTTGCTTGCGCTAATTTTCCCTGCGATATTAGTTTTCAGCATACCATTAATTTATAAGTCATTTTCTTTAGAAAATGTTAAGGCGTCTTCGAGTAACGGAGCGGAGCGTCAAATGCGCTCCGCCGGAGGCGCATTTGACAAAAAAAAAAAAAAAAAAAATGTATATAAGGGTAAAATAGTTTATAAATCATCTCCAATCGTTAAAACCAGACGCATTTATGAGAATTTCATTCTAATGCGTCATATATACAAGCAATCGGCATTTATCAAGGCCCGAAAGTCATTCGAGGATAAGGATGAATGTACGGTGGGGGCCTTTTGGTTAAGATCAAAGTGTAGTATCTGTCCTTCAGATTGCTGCACTTCCATTTCTTGTTCTTTCGGTGGAGGATCAGTCCTTCACGACTGAGACAATTTTTTTTATTTTTGTATCTTTTCTCCACGTTAAAAACGACCCTGGTGTCTAACTTTGTCCCGTGGGGAGGCATAGTAAATAGGTACTAACATATGCCAATCACGCAATTTCTCTCATTCGAGCTTTCGCTGTGTGACGAACAGGAAGGTGGTAACCGATTTCACATCCCTACTAAAAAACACTTCCACGAGTTTATTTTATTTCAGTTTTGATTTTATATTGATTTTTATAAACACGTTTATTTACCCCTGAAGGAGGTCTCGCAAGCATTTATTTAGATTTTTTTTTTTTTTAATTCATGTTTCACCCCTTACAATGCATATCGCCACTTGAACGTAAGGTGAGGTGCTCATATTTAGGGGCCATGTCTAGGAAAGATTAACAAGATATTTGTTTGTTAGATTTAAACTTCTGCATATCAGTACAGCCAGGGAAGCAGGCAGCAGAAAGGGAATTCCAAAGTCTAGCTGTTCGAGGGAAGAAACTATTAGAATAGAAAGCTTTCTGGCATTTAGGGACATCAACAGTGAAGGTGTGAGATCTTATTGCTAAGCGGGTTTGTCGGGGATATGTACGTTTAGGGAGGTACAAGTGAAACAAGTTCATCAGAACACATTCCATTAAAATATTTGTAAAAAAGGCACAGTGATGCAACATTGCGGCGATGAGACAGGGGCTGGAGCTCAGTTGATAATGTGGGACCGATTAGATTGGCAACTTTTTTTTTTTTTAGACTTTATGAAAGAGGGAGACTAGTAGTAGATGCACCAGCCCAGATGTGGCAACAATACTCCATGCATGGGCGAATGGTGGCCTTGTAAATGTACAAGATACTCTCAGGCGTGAGTAGTCTTCTAGCTCGATAGAGGGAACCCACCTTCTTTGCAGCAGCTTTTGCAATGTCCTATGTATTTGTTCCAGTTTATATTGCCTGCAAATGTTAGGCCGAGGAGTTTGAAGTATGAATTCTCAGGTAGTGTGCTATTTGTCATGGATATTTTTAAAATTATTTATTTGCAAATATATTTGCAAAGAAATGAATGTTTAACAATTTCCAAAATGCGAATATTTGCACAAAAAAAAAAAAAAAAAAAAAAAAAATGAATATTACACATCTAATATATAAACGGCTATGTCTCCATATTTTCAAACTATCTTCTCCGAAACTAGAAGTCGCAGAGCGCCAGAGCGGTACGGTGCAGGGGTCTGAAATGATTTTTATGGACCGTTCTTGTATTGGTCTGTAGCCAGTTAATAGTTTTTAAGGGGTCAAAAAAAAAAAAAAAAAATAAAAATAAAAATAAATTGAAAAAAAAAATCGTTAAATGTTTTGTACATTCATCTTAGTTCATTTTTAATTAAATGCGTATCACGTTGGTACAGTGCCGTGGTAACGTTACCAGCTTTGAATGCTACAGTTTCGGGTTCGATTGTATCTGATGGCATCCAAACACACACACACACACACACATATATATATATATATATATATATATATATATATATATATATATATATATATATATATATATATATTTGTACTTTTGAAATTACGACTCGATAATAAGGTACTAGTGCACTTATTGATCCGTGACGAAATAAAAACGTTATTTAAAAAGCCATTCTTAACATGGGGAGGATGTTTTGTACCTATTCTATACTTTTACCTTACAATTGAATAAAAAAACATAAAAAAAACTTTAATTAAACTTTGAAATAGGATTTAAAAAAATAGCGCGGATCAGTAAGTGCACTAGCACCGATAATAATATACACGAAATCGGGACAAATTAAAATGTCATATTTAAGCGTATTTTACGACCGGGCAAAGCCGGCCGCCCCCTCCCCCGTTAATTTAAATAAGTTTAAATGAAAACTAGGTAATAAATATTTAAATATGAATTAAACACATAATATTGCCAATAGATTTCTGGGGATGGCTATTGAAACTTGTCGAGCTAGTACCTATAATCCCTCTTTAAACAGATTAGACTATTCCTGTAATGATCCGGTCCCTGTTGGTTTTGTGGTGGGAGTTTAGTCATGTGCAGTTCTAGAAGGTTTATCTTCCCAGGCTTTGCCATCTCTCACTGAAGAGGGGATTAGTTTATTTCTAATCGCCTCAGGCGCCCTTACCAGGAATGCTGATGGGACTTCACCGGCATTTTTTGCAGGTCAGGGTGTCCCTTCTCTGGTGCGGGTGCGGGTGCGCTGACTTTTCAATCCCACTTTCCGACCCTTGCAGTGGGAGAGAACCAAGAAGACCCCTAATAATTTAAATACATTAAATTAACCCCCCCCTTTTTTTTTTTTTTTTTTTTTTTTTTTTTAGTTTTTCTGTTAATCAAATAGAAGCGTATTGCTGTTTATGTTTAAATGTCAACTGTTTTGTTTTGATTTCTCAATGTAAAAGCGTATGTTTAAGGGTGAACGGAGCGAGGGTCTTCTACTAAAAGAGGTATTTGTTAATCAGGATTTGACTGGACAACCAAAGGATTTGAGTCTGCGCTGGTGCTGACGAAGAACCCCTAGATAATCCGGAGTATTGATGTAAAAGTTCAACAAACAAAATACCCCCCCCCAAAAAAAAAACGGAAACTTATTTTTTCCGGAAAAAGGCAATGTTCATGTTTTTTATGGTTGGGTCCCAAAACCACCAGAGTCGATGCCTTATTTAGCTGAAGTGTATGGTCCTGTGCAGTTTTAAGAGGTCCCCTTCCCAGGTTTTACCCTCGCACCTTTTGAGGAGGAGCCTGAGGTGCTCTTACTTGGAAATGCCGACGGGACTGCTAAGGCATTTTTCGCAGGCCTAGTGTGTTCTTCCTCTGGGCCGATAGTTTTTCAAATCCCACTTTCCCGACTTCGTGTCACATTTTCCCGCCGTGAAAGGGGATATAAATATTCACCGTTATATGAATCCATTTTATTTAATTTTTTGGAGAAAGGCGGGAAATCGTTAAGATTAAAAAAAGGACATCTTGACGCATGTCTGATTTCGCATTGATATGCTTTAGTGTCGTCTGCCATTTTTTGCTTTCAAATTTCGATATTTATCTAACTCTGACAAACATGTAATCACGCCTTTTTATTCGTATCGTATTGCCTGTCTTCCTACTAGGGAATCTCTGTCAATACTCTCCTGAACAGGTTTTCTAAACATACTGGTTTCCTTTGCTATGCATGAAACATTGTTAAAAAAAATTTCTGTCCCTTTGCAAAACTTTCATGTACTGCAAAATTAAAAACAAATTTGCATCTGCAAAACAACCAATCCAAACGCGAATAATCATTTATATATAATTAAAGGTAAATTTTTAGTTTCCACCTTAACAGATTCCTTTAAAGTTTTCATTTATGCTGAAAACGAATATCGTATTTAAATTTTCCCCAAATAAGTTTTCCTGCTATTAAGCAATATAATTATGTTACAAGTGGCTATTGTTGTAGGCGAAAGCACGTGAAAAAAAGATGCGCGCTTGCGCTTACTACAATAGCCACCAATTAGATAGCTAAATATCTGGAAAATTACTTATTTGCGGAAAATTTAAATGCGATATTCATTTTCAGCATACCTGAAAACCATTAACAGTCATGTTTAAAGAAAACTGAAGGCGAAAACCAAGTAAAATTTTACTAAAAAACTTGAAGCATAAAAATGATTGGATCGGATTTGGCATTAAATAATCCTAAAAAGGGGGTTAATATGTTGTAAAACAAAAGGGCAAAAGGAAACTAAAACCGTCAATACTCGGGACTGAAGTACTGAAGTCCTCTCGATACCCCCTTTCTTACGAGTATCTTAAAAAGAAACCGATTCTCTACGCGCGTTTTTCCTAACATGGACATTGCAAAAAAAAAAAAAAAAAAAAGTTTTCCTCGCTACACGTGCACGTTTTTACGCATGTTGAAACAATGTTCTTGCCGTTCTACGAATCCATTTTATTACGTCACGTCGCTTTGTGCTACAAATATCCGGTAATCCAGTACACTGGTCACCGGCGACGAAATTGGCCCCCCTCCACACCGTGCTTGACCACCAAAGAGGCAGGTGTCCTCATTCCTCAACTCTTTCAGTAGAATTAGAAACAAAACCTAAGTGCTGTTGAATCTTTCTTAGGTCAATAGCAAGCAATAAATGTACATTAAAAAGAAAAATACTAACCTTAACCCTATGTCCAAGTGGCAATCCACTCGGAACAAGGGTTAATGGTCAAACAAGATACTTTTTCTGTTTACATTTTTCCTGAAATTAAACCCTCCCCCATCAATTAAGCAACAAATTACTATTTCTTTTTTTTCCTCTTGAACTCTAATTTTAAAATAATTAAAAAGGGCACTTCTGTAGTACACGGACGACGCCATTGTTAGGGGACGATAACTCCAATTTCTTCTTGGTCAAATAAATCGGCAAATAATAAAATATTTGAAAACCAAAACCTTTGTATAAAAATGAATCCATATATAATTGTAAAAGTATTTATTGCAAAGTCTGCGTAAGAAAATATAATTTTAATAAAACAATATTTGAATTAAAGCAACATTAAATGTTTTCCCCCGAAACCTTGAATTAAAATAAAATCGTCAATTTAACAAAATAGTTTTTTTTTTTTTTTTTTTTTTTTTAGTGGCACCTGTTGAATGGTCAACAATATATTATTGCTCAAATTTTTAAAATAAACAATTTGAATAAAGAAGCGCCACCTGGCAACAATTTAGTGACCCCCCCCTCGCCCAAATAGCGCCGTCTGTGTAATGCAGAAGTGCTAAAAACATTGTTTGATCTTTGTGATTTCCTCTCCAGAAAATGGACTACGGTGACAAGCCAGATATTTTTTTTTTCTGATTAATGATATCTTCCTCTCAAATATTGTGAAAGCCCTCCTTCTGTTCAGAATAGCTTTCTTATCTTCTTGACAATGTCTAATTATTCAGCCAAATGGATATCAGGAACCGGAAGTACAAAAATACAATCTTGACTATAATAAAAAAAAAAAAAAAACTTTAAGTTTCATAACGAATCTGTAGAAGATTAGATTTTAATGCGTTTAGTAGAAGTTATTCGTTGCGTGTATATATTTTCTTGGTTGTTAACTATACTACACAATTACATGTACGTCTATTATGCTGTATAGGAGTTTATCAACAATTGTTTCTCCTAGGTTATTTTCTTATCAACTTCAATGGCACAAAATATATGCTAAGATATCACTTTGGTTTCGAGATGAAACTATGTTTACAAAAGTTTCCTATGCTTTAGTTAATTTTAATTTATAATTAACTGAACTAAGTATGAACTATATATATTTCTCTCACCCCCCCCCCATTCACATTTCTGATTCAACCACTCTAATATTTCTTAATGTCTCTGAGTTTGTAGAGAAAGTGTAACCTTTTTTTAGTTTCATTAAATTTTTATACATGTTTTTGCATACCACAAACACATGTAAATTAGATGGTCGAATCTAGTTTTTAATTTTAGCTAAATTACTAGCGGGGATGCGTTCAGCTTTGCCCGGACGTTAAATATACTTAAATATCTTATTTGTTAAAATTTCGTACATATTATTTTAGTCGTGATTTCAAAAGTGATAAAGTATTTGAGTGCCATCAGTTAGAATCGAAACTAGTATTCAAAGCTGGTGATGTTACCACCGTACCAACGGGACACGCATATGAATGGTTAAAAATAGACTAAGATGAATGTAACAAAATGTATAACGATCTTTTTTTTAATCCCTTTTTAACCCCTTAAAAACAATTTTAACCGGCTAAAGACCCATGAAGAATGCGACTGTTTGTTTTGAAGGAGATCGAGTTTGAAAATTTGGAGACAGTCTTTTATATATTACTAGCAAAAGTACCCGTCGTTGACTGGGTTCAAAAACAGCCTGAAGAAAATGGACTCTGATTTATGAAAGTATGATAGGTTATGAAAAGGAAGGGTTGTAAATTTGGGTTGAATTTGGGGGTATCAAAACCAAAGCAAAATATGATGAAAGTAAAAATAAAATAGATAAACCCCATAATTTATTATACCATACCTGTTCACACTGAAACACTTATCACAATATTCTGTGGATCTATATTAAAAAAACCTTGTTAAACTTTGTGACATATTTCCATTCTATGGAGGTCAGGTGCGAACGAACACCCCATGATTTTATTATACCATATTTCTTCAAACTGAAACATAATCATCAAAGTATGCTTACGCAGATAGATATGAAAAGTCTTTATTAAAGTTTGTGCCTATTTCCATTCTATGGAGGCCTGGCGCGAATGCAAACCCCACAATTTTATTATACCATCCCTATTTAAGTTAAAACATACTTATCAAAGTATTATGTACATCTATATCAAAAACACGTGTAAACGTTTTTCTTTTA
Organism: Euprymna scolopes; assembly: GCF_053919585.1. NCBI lineage: Eukaryota > Metazoa > Mollusca > Cephalopoda > Sepiida > Sepiolidae > Euprymna > Euprymna scolopes. The sequence goes on from NC_136526.1 coordinate 14,810,318, forward strand.
ATTTTAAAATTTTTTATTTCCATACTTTGTGGACCAGGCGCGAACGCAGACCCCATAATTTTAATGAATCACCGTTCTGCCAGATCAAACATACCCATTCCTGTGTCTCGATACATCTATCATTATATGTAATCAGTTTTTTTTTAAACAGTCAACCATATAGGAGCCTATTCGTGACCACACACACACACAGACATTCAGCTTTATATTATAGATATAAACAGATTTGGAAACCATACAATGCACTTTTATAAATGTTTTTATCCCTCCCCCCTGACAAAAGGAGGGTGGACGTGTAAATTCACCCTTGTCCGTTCGTCTGTCCGCACTTTTCTAAATAACTACCCTTGTAATTTTTAAAAGTTTTGCACAAACATTAAACATGATATGAGTAAAAAAAATGTTACAGAACGGATTTTCCGGGAAAACTCCGGTCGCTCCCCTCCCTGGGGTGTCTTTCGGGTTAAAATGGCTAAAATTGACACTTTTGTGCTTATTTAAAAAAAATTGATGCCTTGGATTTTTATAAAACTTTCTGAAAAGTTGTAACTGATTTCTATATAATTTTGTTTGTCTATACTTTGCGATAACTCTTGGGTGTACCCCAGGGGCTCTTTTAGGGCTAATAAAAAACGCTCCATTTTTGGGACTATTTTACTATACTCGTCCAAAATTTTCTGTGTATGTCTATTTAGCAGTTTTGCATGGTGCTGAACTCAAATTTAAATATGTTAAGGCCTTGGGGACTCTTGGGGCTAGATGGGGGGGGGCAAATGATAGTCATTTTGCATGATGCAGAACTCAAATTTACACATGTTAAGGCCTAAAACTGCACCGTTTGTCCATTTTTATCAGTATTTGATGTCCCTTGGGGACTTTAGTGGTTAATTGGCCGGGGGGGGGGGACAATACTGAACTTAGTCAATTTTTTATGCCTCGTTCACTGTGTACTCAGGGGGGACCGTGCATGTTTTACTTATTTTTATTATTTTTCATCTCAAAAGAGCAAGGCATATTGCCACTTGAAACTTAAGGGGCTACAATTTGGGAGCATGTCCAACAAGGGACTTTTGAGCGGAGTTGAGCAGCGAGATGTCTCTTTTAATTACATATAAACTTAATACAATCAGGGAAGTAGGAAACTGGGAGAGACTTTAGAAGTCCGAGGATGGGGGGGGGACTATTAAAGTAATCTCAACAATGACGTGGTGGGATTTTGCTGCTTTCCGAGTTATTTGGGGGGGGCATGTACGTCGAGGAGGCAAAACTGCTACGAGTTCAAAGCACGTACCATTAAAGTACTTGTAAGACGGGCACAGGAATGCGACATTGCGGCGATGGGGCAGAGGTTGGAGCTTGGCTGAGAGTGCGAGACCTATTAGATTCCAAACTTTTTTTTTTTTTTTTTTTTTATTTGACCTGTCTAAGAGTAAGGTACTAATGGTAGATGGACTACCCAAGCTGTGGCAACAATACACCATGCATGGGCGAATGGTCGCCTTGTACTGTCTTAATTCCCAATTCGGAAAGGGTGTAGCTAGTATATGGTTGTTCGTCATGATACCATGTTCGATTTTTTTTTTTGTTCTTCGTGGTGGGTTTAGTGTAGGCACCGCCAAAACTGGGGGGGCAGGTCAGTACTTTTTGACGGACCGTCTTTTTAAAAATCTACCAAAAATCAGGTAATTATCCGATCAATACGAAATTTTCAGCGATTATTAGGAGAAGAATGAACTTTATAACAGTGTACTTATTTTTCATAAACGATATTTATATATATATTTTTTTTTGCTTACAAAACCCCCCCTTGTTTTGAAGTGGGAACAAATATGCTTAAAATAATCATCTGAAACTGAACAAAACATATTGTGTTGTTGTAAGGGACAGGATTATAGATTAAAAAAAAACAAACAAAAAAACATTGTTTGCATACCTTATTTTGACGTCTGAATATCAGAACTTCGATTGTGTTTAATTATCCCGCTTTTGAGTTTTGAAGTGTGAAATTCGGTGAATATGTTAAGTAAAATAATTAATTTAAGTTAAGCAAAACAAAAAAAATTTTTTTTTATATTTATACGAAAAAAGCCATTTTAAAATTTTTGATAAATAAATTAACAATTTTTTTTTAGCGAGCCGAATAATGCATGACCATTATTAAACAGAGCATGCTTTGAATAATCGATACAAAAAAAAAAATTCGATAAATATTGTGCCCTTTGTGTTAAAAATAGCATCATTTTTTTCGATCTCGTTTGAAAACGTTTGCCGCCTTTCGACTACGGTGGACCAAACGCGCTGAAATAATTTTTTTTTATTCTGCTTTAAATTGCCCCCTCCCCCCATTTTGGGGAGCCTGGCCCCCCACACACATACACATTAAAAACCAAACTCATACAAATGGTCACCCATCTGGTACTGGCCAGCCTCAGCTTAATAATACATTGAAATTTTCGTCACTGAAAAATAAGTTTTTTTGGCCTGTTTGGTCTTCCATAGTTTTCGTCTCAATCAAAAGAAAACGTAAACAGAGTCGATCTGAACTCTACGGCGACGCGAAATGTCTGGTTACCTATATGAATAAGTGGAATTATTTGAAATTCAGGTACTTATATTATAATATTTTTGCATATTCTCTTAGAAAATCATCCTAAATCTTAGTTAGACAATAAATGAATAAATAAATTATTTCAAAAACCCTTTTTTTTAAATATTTAAGTACGTTATTTGTGCAAGACAAAAAATATCAATTGTTAACTTTTTGGGAAAATTTAACATTTAAAATTGAATTTAAAATAGTAGAAAAAGTTTTACATTATTCTGTTTTCTATATGATAAAATTCAGGGTTTTATCTTTCTGGAAAAAAAAGTTACTCAGAAATAATGGATTGTAATAAATGTAATTTAGTTTTAAAAAACAACAACAACTTGATTTTGCGGCCATTTTTGGCGGTGCCTACTAAAGTTTAGTGTAGTTTCTGTTAACTAAGGAAGATGGATGACTTGTTTATCTTGTCCTCTTATTTGAATTCTTTGGACTACCGTTCTCAGCTTGATTGTTATTTGCACATTTCGGTCGATGTAACCCCCAACCTTCTTTACGGATGCATTTTTTGTTGAACTCTGAAATCTGCATAGGAGTTTTGAACGGAACCCTTTATTTAAGTGTAACTTAACGTAACACGCGGCCGCATTCATTACACGAATTTGTAGTGTAATTCAAATCTTGTCCGTAACTGAATACTGGATGTTTCGCTATGGATATCAAGGGTATTTTTTTTTTTTCGTGACTACATCCCTACGACGGTTTAAGAGAGGCCCATGCTACCCTAGTGAGAAGGAGAAACCGTGCCAGTTTCCCAACCTGGTATTTTACCTCGCGGTACATACAACGCCTCGCTTTCCCAAATGGTCACCCATCTGGTACTAGTCAGGCTCGTTGTTGCTTAACTTTGGTGATCTGGCGAGAACCGGTGTGTCAACGTGATCGTGCTTTTATTTAATCTACGGCGGTAGCTTGCTCTCAGTCGGTTATGACTGGGATAAAAGTCCTTAATTCACAAATGACATTTGTCAAATGTATTTTGAATGTCACCCGCACTGAGAACTCATAGCGCAAAGGTATTTAGTTACAATTCAGTTTTAAGTTAACCTCCTCTAAAGGTTCAATTTTCAGTGTTGGCGACACTGAAAATAAGAAACCGACATATCGGTTTATTTTGTTTGTGATTTGAATCCGGAGGTATCGGTTTTTGATCTTCTGTAACACTTGGACCAAGATCACAGTGTAGTGTCTGTTCTGATGTTACACTTCACCTTTTCTTTCCTCGGTCAGTGAATAAGAAATCCTTCATGGTTGAGACAATTATTTTTGTTCTTATCCAGAGTGCCCCTTTTTGGGGATCTGGATTTTTCCCCACATTAAAAACCGATCTTGTCTAACTCTGCCCCCGTGGGCTCTTAGTTTGGAAATTTTTTTAATAATCGAGCACTCAGCTCTCTCTCTCTCTCTCTCTCTCTCTCTCTCTCTCTCTCTCTCTCTCTCAATGAATAAAAAGCGGAGAAAAAAAAAAAACAACTGAAAAAGCAAATCATTGTGCTTAATGGACTTTCAAATCTCTAATAATTTTATCACATTTGCGAACGAATCTTCAATTTTTGCATGCATTCTTGTCACAGAATTAAAATCGCACACCTGCCGACCGAGCATGTATTATCACGTTTTTATTATTAGAAAAAAAAAAAAAAAAAAAATTCCTACAAGTTTAGTCTTTTATTTATTTTTTCGTTTTCGCATATTTTGCAAAATATTAAGAATTCATAAAATTACGATTTTTAAAAATTGTAAACTATAGAGATAAAAAAAGAATATATATTGAAATGTTATTTTCGTATTAAATATTTTTCAACGGATTTGAATTTCCATTAGTTTCTGAATTATTTTTTTTAAATTCAACGACAAGTGAATGTTTTATTACTTATGCACTTAATTTACCGTGCTGAAATAACGTTATTTAGAAAGCCATTCTTAACATGAAGAGAGGATGTTTTGTAATTATTTTTACTTTCACCTAACAATTTAATAAAAATGATATCGTAAAACTTAATTTGAAAATACTAATAAAAAATATAGCACAGTAACATAAGTGTATACGTTTACTTCACTATTTATTTAAATGCATAATTCGCGAAAACTCCAGAAATTTTAGCTTTCTTTCCTATCTTTCCAAAATATGTACCATGTCGTCAGCTTGTTGAAACTGAAACATCTCTTGGATTAAAGTTGCCATTATATTTCTATATTTTTTTTATTTTCGAGATCCTGAAATTCTCTGCTCACTTTCGTATGCCCCCCCCCCTCGTATAACTTCGTCAATTTGCACAAGGGAATTTCCCATTTGCAACGCGGTTAGACATGCTGTTTAAAATTGGGTGGAGGATATTCACGTCCCCGTCGAGGTATAAACATAATATTGCATGCACCCATCACCATCAGTAGTCCTCCATAAGAGCACCTCTAGACAACCGACAATACCCACCACCTTCAATAAGAACATAATGCCTGGGAGGATGATTTTCTAGGACCGAAACCGTACTTCATTCAATGCTTGTACAGAAAACGAACCATGGTATTTTTTAAATTTAATTTTTACGCTATCTTCTGTTTATTCAACTGTTAGGTGTTAGTTAAATAAATAAATGAATAATAATAATAATAATAATAATAATAAACTACCCCCACCGCGGCCCACCACTCCCCAATGGCTTTTTCAATAATAACGCCATTTATTTAGCACGGTCCGTAAACTGCACAAATACCTCTTATTCAGACAAAAGACGTCTCTCCTTTTCGTCTCTATCAGTCAAGAATAAAAACGACTTATGTGCATATTTATTCAAAAAATTCGATTTAGGATTCTTAAGTAGAACGCCTTCTGAAGTGAATGCGGTATTATGGTGGTTGAACATTCTATGAATGGCCTTGTGCCCCATTTATTTTTTGTGAATTGTAATTTTAAGAAATTTTTCAAAATGTGCTATGGTTTTAAAAAAACCCTTCCTAAGTTGGTTGATACGCAAAAAGGACAGGGTCGGCTTACGGTGGCCGTGGCTGACCCCCGTCAACCCATCGTGTCCGTTTTTTTTTTTTTCGTGTTTTCAAGTTTCACTTTCATTTCCGCTGCTTACAACCCTCTCCGTTTCTAACAGACCTTGAACAATCAGCCCCGAGGTTGTTGTTGTGGCTGCGTACACGAGGTAGTAAATATTAGCTGTAGTAGTCGGAAGACGGAAAAAGAAACAAGAAAGTGATAAATAAAAACAAACCAATAATCCAATTACAAATAAAATACTCTTCGTAATTTGAATAATACAGGCGCTAAAAATCAAAAATGTGGTCCGCATTTTATCGGAAAATATTCTATATAGTGATTTTTCTTCGGTTCGTCTACAAAAAAAAAGTGTCTAGGTTTTTTTACCCCCCCCCCCATTTTTGTTTCTATTGAAATTTGTGTTACATGGTTCTTTATAAATTAGATTTATCAGTTAGAAAATTAAAAAATATTATCTTTTTTTTATTATTTTAATTTGTTATAGTAATTAAGAAATAAAACAGTAACACCCGAGGCAACATTTGCTTTTTTTTTTTTCTCTCTCTTCTCCTGTTTTGTCAGTTAAGATTGCACCCCCTTCGGAATTGAATTTTTAATGGTACTTATGCACTTATGTTACCGCGCTGAAATAATCATTTAGAAAGCCATTCTTAACATGAGTAGGCGGGGGAGTTTTGTAACTATTCTGTACTTTCACCTCGCAATTTAATAAAGATATCGTAAAACTCGAATTTAACTTGAAAATACGATTTTAAAAAATAGCATGGTAATGTAGGTGCATAAACACCACGTTAGAAATCCATTCTTAATATGGGTAGGGGATTTACTATTCTGTATTTTCACTTAACAATTTAATAAACAAAAGATAACAAGACTTGAATATCATATCTAAAAAAAAAAAAAAGAGGATGATAAACTGTAGAAGTACTAAAATGTTTACTTATTTATTTGGTTAAGTTTCGCGTGTTTTTCTGACTTCCGGTTTCTGCTGATCGGTCTGTTTCATGATGACTACCTTGGAAAAGTCCCTTCTGATTAATGTTTACCAGTTTTAAAATAAATAAGCAAACGAATTTTGCTGGGGGGGGGGGTTATTTTCAGAATAACAGACTTTTAAAACTGGTAAACATTAATCATAAGGGACTTTTCCAAGGTAGTCTTCGCGAAGCAGGGCAGTCAGAAACCGGAAGTCCAAAAAAACACGCGGAACTCGGAGATAACCATTTATTTATGTTTAGCGCTTCTGCACTATTGGGAAGAAATTTCGGAAATTGTAAAACTGAATTTCACATGAAAACAATTGTATCTACGTATGCCTCGTATGTTTAAGATGATTGTATCCAAAAATTACGAAAATCGATAAGGTAGAAAATTATCTATTAAAGAAAATAAAAATAGAATTTGATGAAAACGACCCTAAGACGCAGAAAAGTTCAAAAGGGAGGTAATTTTCCGTTTCGATTCAAACAAGATGGCTGCAATTTTTCACCTGTTAACACAAAGGTTTTTTTTCTCTGTAATATTCAAGTAAGTTCGACTGCATAATTTGAAAGCTAGCATTGTAACTTATTAGAATTGACAAAAAAAATCAGTTGAAAGTTTTTTTTTTTATATATCTGGAAACTCCATTTATCGACTACAAAATCTTGTCCCAATTCTATAGAAGCACCATTTTTTTTTTTTTTTTTTGTGATTCTTCACAATGCGAACCAAAATAAAGACTCTTGCTGAATTAAACCTTAAACTTGTGTTAGGGTTGGTCTTGGATTCAAGTAAAAAACAAAAACAAAAAAAAGACGACGTTTCGGCCAACTATCCCTCTGGCCTTCATCAGGTGGTAACTGCGATGGATAGGAACTTTGAATCTTCTGACTGCATTCATTGTGTAGAGGACTAGGATGTATATATCCTAATCCCGTTACAAAAGAAAATAATGAAACGAATGGAATGAAGGAAACAAAAACTCAATTGCTGGATAAAATAAACGTGTCATTTATTTACCGTTGAAAAATGAATGTTTTACATATAACACGTGTTCATGTCCGCATGTGTAACCATCGTTTGTTGCGGGACTGGTGGTGTAGAAAGAAAAGGAAATGTGTGTTCATCTCACGTTCGGGTCACTTTCGTTTGTTCGTGCGTGGGAAGAGAAGTGAATAATGTAGTGGAAATGAAAATGATAGTCCAGCGTGTAGACAAAGATAGAGGGTTGACATCAGTAAAAACTGTGCGCCATGTTAGCAGTCAGCTACGCAAAGGTATTCTCAGGCATAAGTTGTATATATATATAGAGAGAGAGAAAGAATGAGAATGTCAGTTCAGTTCATGGAGATAGAAAGCGTATAAAGTGTACGTACTGTCTGTTAGCTTTTTGCCCCACATGGTAGCAAGTGGCGTGAGGCGCGCGCGTGCCGAAACGGCAGCGGCTGGTCCATAGACCACTCACCTCAGAAGGCGAGTTAGAAAAGAAAGAAGCTGTTTATTGCTCTTGCTTTTATAGTTGTTTCTGGTGGTCTTTTGCACAAGTGTGGATTTCCTTTGAAAGGGGAAGTGACGTTGCCCATGTGTGTGTACGTGTGCGCGTATTTGAGTACATGTGTGTACGTTAGCATGTGAGTGTATATACGCGAACGTGAATATATGTATGTGTGTGGACGTGCGCGCATATGTTTGTGAGCGCGTATGTATATGACAAGTAATATAGCTTGAGATGTGAATGCGTGTTTTTGTGTGAGACTAAAAAAGGCTAGCGCAACTGCAATTAGTGCCTTCCATAGTTATTGTCGTCTCACGTTTTGGCCAAGTGGCCCGTGGCGCAGTTGATAGACGTTGAATTGCTACGGTTCCAGGTAAGAATTGTCTGAAGATAGCGGTTTAAAACCTACCCAAAGTCGGCCAGAGGCTTACTTGGCCAAAACGTGGTGAGACAACAACAACTATGGAAGGCAGTAATTGCAGTGAATGTAGTCAGGAGATTTAAAATTCCTATCTGTCGTGGTTACAACTTGACGAAGGCCAGAGGAATAGTTGGCCTAAACATCGTGAAACAATTAAAAAAAGATGAGGAAAATAGTCCGCAATAAAAATAAAATTAATAAATAACTCCTCTCAATAATGGATTCCAATAAAAAAAAAAAAAAAAAATAGTTCGTATTGTGCAGAAGTATTTTTTTAATGCAGTATTTTATTTTTATTTTATTTTTTTTTTTAAATAAAAGGCAACATTTTTATAATTTGTCTAATATTGCTTTATATTTCTGCTTAATTTTGTCTTCAAACTAGTCTCATATTTTTAACGTTTCAACCGATGTAACTTCCCCCTCACTTTGCATCTTGTCAAACTCAAGAAATCTATATGGAATATCGAAATGGACCCACGTGGTAGATATTTGTTCTTCTATCAGCCATTGCCGAAAAGATAGACCTGCACAAATTTGGATTTTGCATCGGCCAAAACGTTTTGAAAATAACCAGGAGGATAGTTGTCCGGGTGTGTGTGTGTGTGTGTGTAGGTGATTTAGAAAAGATTCCCCCCCCCCAAATGGTAGTTGCAGTTGGGGGGGGGGGTATCAAAACAGTAGGAAGCCTGGGTGGAAAAAGGTGTTCTTAAAAAAAAAAAGTGGTAATAGGTAGGCTTGAACCTGTAACGCGAAGGTGCCCAGCGTTGCCCGGGTCTGTAGTAAGGAACCCTGGGGCGGGGGGAAGGTGGTAGTAGCAGGGGTGCTTCGTGTTGTGTGTAGGTGGTATAGTAAGATACCCGGGGTGGGGGGTAAAAAGTGGTAGTAGCGGGGGGGTGTATCAAAACAAAAGTACGCAGTCCGGGTTGAGAGAGGTTGAAAAAAGAAAGTGGTAGCAGGCCAGCTTGAACTCGTAACGCGAAGATGAAAAAGAGGTTAAAAAAAAAAAAAAGAAAAAAAGTGACGTCCTAGCCGATGTCTCCATCGCGCGACCGGAAGTAAAGAGTATTGAAATTAAGCGTAATCAATCCAACGATGACGATGACTTGCTAAAATGTCGGCGTTTCAATATTTGCCGTCTAAAGGATCAAGCTTGAAAATGATACCGATATAGCAAGGATCCGTCGCATGTCAAAAATTTTTGTGAGACATACAAACACACACACACACATTTTGCCTTTTTATATATTAGACCATCAGGGATACCTGGTGTTGGCCGGGTGTGTAGGTGGTGTAGTAAGGAACCCCCAAGTGAGTGTAAAAAAAGAAAAAAGTGGGATTAATGGGGAAGGGGGGGGTGAATCAAAATAAAAATAGGCAGAGGTGTTTAGAAAAAAAGAAAAATTTTTTTTTAAAAAGTGATAGACAGGCAGGCTCGAACCCATAACACAAAGGAGAAAAAAAGGTTAAAAAGAAAAGTGACACCTTAGCTGATGTCTCCATCGCCCGACCGGAAGTTCCGAACATTGATATTAAGCATAGTCAATCCAACCTATACGATGAATTGTGAAAATGGCAATGCAAACAAAAAACCCAAACCCCTCCTTATAGAAAACTGCCTAATTGAGGGTGAAGGAGTTTATATTTTTGACCAATTTTTTTATATTTGTTGTCCGAAAGATCGAGGTTTAAAACGATACTGGTTTTGTCACATTCCAACGCGTCTATCAAAAGTTTTAGCAGACATACAAACACACATTTTGCCTTTTATATATTAAAAGATAACTTTTTTATTGCATTATATATATATATATATATATATATATATATATATATATATATATATATATATATATATATACACATACTAGCAGGTCCCATTAACAGGCGTTATACTTGTGTCTAAAATTGTTTGAAAGTTACATAAGATAGTGGTTAATAGCCTAGATGTAATAAATTAGTATGTAGCAATCTGTTATTGCAAATCTACAATACTTTGGTCCAATGCAGAGGGGAATTTCTGCAGTCAGAATATTATATAGGCGATGAAATCTAATCATATTTAATATCTTAACAAAAATAACAAAAAAGTCATGATTAGCTCAATAAAATAAATCAACTAGAGCATAAAAATGTAAAAATTCAGTCATTACATAAATAATTTGAAAAAATGTTTATCTTTTATTGCTTGAAATTGTCATTTACTAATAAAGTAAAAATGGGCTGAAAGGACGAGAACAAGTTTCGTTTTTCTATAAAATAATTAAAAAAAAATCAGGTCATCTTGAAGGCTGAAAAAAGAAACATATAACAAAAATTCACTAAAAATGTCTTTGATAAGATTCTACCCTTTGTCAGTGGTCACCATTCGACCACCCAAAAGCTAATTTCTTCCTCGTCTAATGAGGTACTTATTTTATTTCAAACAGAAAAATTTTCTCGAGTAGTTGGACCTGTATATGGGACCTAATAGGATATGTGGGTTTATATTACTGTACACATAGATTCAAAAAAGTTGTCAAAAACTGCACGCCTGTGGAACTCTGTTCCGTCTGCCTGCTTCCCACCTGACTACAACTTGAATGTGTTCAAGTCCAATGTTAACAAATTCCTAATGAACTGCCCCCTTAAGTAAACACTTCATCAAATTTCCACATTAACGTAATGTACTTGCAATAACCCTTATCCCTGAGGGGCTTCCAGGCCTTGATAAGTGGTGACCACTGTGTAAAAAAAAAAAAATATATATATATATACATATAACAAATAAATGTTATCAAAGGCAAGATAAGTTACTTTTCTACCAAACTGGATATAATTTTCGTGTTTTTATTCAATTTAACATGTTTATTCAGCTCGAAAAGCATACAGTTTACCGATGTATTGGAGAATTCAAAATGGCCCCCGACTCTCTCTTTAACACAGTAAGTTCGGGAAAAGATGTTATAAATAATAAACTAGACAAAATACTGTTAGAAATTCGCTCAATATATGTTACCGTGACATAACTTGACATATATTCGGTGTTTTTAATAGTATTTTGTCTAGTTTATTATTTATTAACACCTTTCCCCAAATTTACCGTGTTAAAGAGAGTCGGGCGCCATTTTGAATTTTCCAATACATCGGTAAACACTGCATGTTTTTCGAGCTGAATAAACATGTTACATTAAATAAAAACACAAAAAATATATCCAGTTTGGTAGAAAACTAACTTATCTTGCCTTTGATAACATTTATTTGTTATATATTTGTTTTTTGACAAATTTTCGAATCTATGTGTACAGTAATACAAACCCGGATACGTCACGATTCCAAGAGAGTGAGAACTCAAGTTTTCACATCTGTCCCTCAGTGGAAGCCATGCAGATGAGACACGGCTCAAGATGTTGAAAACTGATAATCTCAGTAAATATTATTTTAATGTCTCCCCCATTTCTTCTGTTACAAAGGTTAAAGTGAAGAACTTTTTAAGAGAACATTAGTCTCTCTCCTTGTCTCTCCAAATAAAAACCTTAAACGAAAACTCAGCAAACGTCTCTCCTTATACATTTTCTGCATGAAAGCTTTATTCGTCTAGCCATACTGAAGACGAATCCTAGGAGGAAGATAAAGTGAATCATGCGATGCATGGATAATTGCACCAACTCAGATGCATGGGCAAATTCTAGCTTTGTCAAGATATAGTATATTCTCTGGTGTGAGAAATTTTCTAGCATGGTAGAGAGAGCCCATCCTCTTTGTAGCAGTCTTGGCAATGTTATCAATGTATTTGGTCCGATTTATGTTGCTTGAAAAGTTTAAAGTGGTGCTCAGGTTCATAGATTTTCTTGCATTTATTTCTGAAATTAAATATTATCTAACTTTAATAAAAAAAATAAATAAAAAAAAGGGTTTCTGATATAAGCTTTACATTGGCTACCCCATCTTATTATGGATGAATTTCCTGCATTTACTTGAAGTTTAAACCAGCAGACAGCATAGTGTTGTACTGTCATAAGATACGCTTAAATATGATATTTTAATTAATGCAGATTACATATTTATTATTATAGTGACAATTCTCTATTTAACCTAATAGTTTAATAGTGAGATCTAAACTTATATATATATATATATATATATATATATATACACCCTCATTCTTTAGCTTCTGACCCACGCCCATACATACACACACTCATATAAATAAATTAATAGTAATTTTTATTTTTATAGTATTGACCTATACAGACGGTTTTTTTATTTTTATTTTAAATGAATATTAACAGTAAATTATACAAATTGATGTAAAAAAAACACCATGAGTAGTTAACTGTATTTTATTTAATGTATAAAACGTCAAGTATTCTACCTCTCTTCCTATATATATATATGATGACTGCAACGTCTTTTCAGACGAGTGCCACTCCCTCAGACATTTAAAATCCATGAGCCCAAATGCCTGAGGGAGTATCTATACAAAGATGATGTTACAGAGTCTTAGCTTTGTACGGCAGCTAAGTCTCTCTCTCGGTTCAAAATGTTGAGATCCAGCAACAAGCAAGAGCGAGATAGCCAGCAACAAATAAAACTGCAGACCAGCTTAATGCGGGTACTGGTCTCCCGCTTTATGGTTTTTTTAAATCGGAGATTTGCTTCTCCTAGAAAGGTTGCCTTCATCACGGCTTACGGGAGCCCTCTCCACCCCAATACACATATACACACACACAAATATACACGGTGCTAGTTGGCCGTTGACCCAGAAAAAGAGTTCATTCGCCCTTTGGAAGGTCTTGTTTTTAATCCTCCAGGGAGACTAGCTGCCCTCCCCACCAAATAAGTCTGGTGGGGGAACCAGTTTAGTCGCTGGTGACCCGACCATGAGGCAGGTAGTATATATATATATATATATATATATATATATATATACACACACAGAGAAAATAATTCATTTTCTTTTTTAATTTCAACAATGTTATCACATAATGCCATTTTGACCAAATTGTTTTATACAAAAACAGTCATTATTTACAGATTCAATAAAAATACCTTATTTGCTACACATATATATATGACTTGGGTGTCATCAGCTGGAATGGAAGCCAAAACATACAACTCTACACCCTCATTCTTTAGCTTCTGAGCCACGCCCATACATACACACACTCATATATATATAAATAAATAGTAATTTTTATTTTTATAGTATTGACCTATACAGACGTTTTTTATATTAAATGAATATTAACAGTAAATTATCCAAATTGATGTAAAAAACACCATGAGATTTTTTCAGAGGCTACTGTATTTTATTTAATGTATAAAACCTCAGGTATTCTACCTCTTCTATATATATATATATATATATATATATATATATATATACATATATATATACACACACACACACACACACACAGAAAATGATTTTTTTTAAATTTCAGCAATAAGTTATCATATAATGCCATTTTGACCAAATTGTTTTATACAAAAACAGTTATTTAAAGATTCAATAAAAAATACCTTATTTGCTACAAATATATAGCCTCAAGTATTCTCTATTTATTTATATATATATATATATATATATATATGGTGTCCATAAAGTCTGGCTACATTATGTAGCCAGACTTTGTGGAAGCATCCTGTAGATTAGGTAGCCAGACTTTGTGGTTTGTGGGCACCCTGTATGTGTGTGTGTGTATATATATATATATATATATTAGCGAGAGAGAATACTGAAATGTCTGTATTCATAGGAAACTAGCAGACTGCATAGTGTTGCCCGGTCGTAAGATATGCTTAAATATGATATTTTAATTAATGCAGAATACGTATGTATTATTATAGATAGTTCTCTATCGATTATTATATCTAACCTAATATTTAATTGTGAGATCTAAACTAAGATGATATATATATAAATTTATAAAATATATATGGCGATTAAGCTACAATGAATATTGTGCGTTTCATCCACTATAGGATTCGTCAGGCTTATGCCCAAATTCTGTGGTTGCTTCTTGTTTTTATATGTTGAGGATTTTTAGTTAGCCAATCAGCTTTCTAGTATCCACCGCGCCCCTTCCTATCAGCCAATGGGCATGCATTTTATCGAACAAAGGATATGTTTTAGAACTAGGTTAGTGATTTAAGGTAGACGTTTTTCTTTTTTTTTTCTTTTTTTTATATATATATATATATATATATATAAATATACCTATGTGTACACACATACATGCACATATATATACATACATATATACCTATATGTGTGATCGTTTATGTATATTCATGTTTATTTGATTTATTTATTTGTTTGTTTTCTATTGTTATTGTTAGTTTTAAAGCTATTTTTTATTGCTATCCTAGAGTAAGTTCTATTTTGTGAACACAGTTGTTTACTATTTCTCGTCTACAGTTTAATAGATTTTGGGGTTCTTTAAAGTACAGGATAGCAAATTTTTCATGGAGGCATAATTTACATGGGGCTTCTAAATGTCTGCACGTGGTAGCTTGTCTCATTATTTTCCATTCGACTATCGGCGAATGTCCGCTTTCTTTGAGTTCCCAGTATTTATTCGCTAGTGTTGTTTTTATACGGTGTTTTTTATTTTTGAATGTACTTTTGTGGTCATAGTATCGGGTTTTGAAATCTAAGGAAGTCATGCCTATGTAATATTTCTTGCTATTCGGGTTTTCTTTCGCAAATATTGTTGCTTGATAAACTACACTTTTTGTTAGACATTTATTTTGGACTGGGCAAAGTGTGCGGTGTCTACAGTTGCGAAAATTTATGTATGTGTGTGTGTGTGTGTTCGTATGTCTTGCAAAAACTTTCTACAGAGGCGACTGATTTTCACAAGATTGGTATCATTTTGAAGCCCGACGTCTTGGATGACAAATATCAAAAAATAGGTCAAAAACATTAATTCCTTTACCCTAAACTGGACCCTTTTCTACAAGGAGGGGTGCTGAAAAAATCGTTCCTTCATTTTCTCTCCTACTATGACAATGACGTCATGTTTGACCTAGAAAACATTGTCGTTAGTTTAAACCACCTGCAAGTGTTTTAATTTTATCCGTTTTCAATTGTATGTCTCTTTTGCGTAGGGGTAACGTGCCAGGCTTTTTTTTCCGCCTTAGCCTCGATGCTTCGGGTTCAAGCCTAGCTTCCTACCTAAACTTTTTTTTCCTCTTTTATGACTTTTTTCCTTTTTGTTTTGTTTTGGTTTTTCCAAATTTTTTTTAACATCGTGTTTTTTTTTATATTAAAACAGGATTACCCTCTCCTACATACACATCTCCAAACACCCGGGCAACACCAGGTACCCCCGCTTGTCTATATATATAAAAGCGAAAATGTATGTGTGTATGTTTGTGTGTCTGCTAAAAACTTTTGACAGACACAACAAAAATTCACAAACTCAGTATCATATTGGAGCTCCATCCTTTGCACGAAAAATATCGAAAAATTGGCCAAAAACGTTTATTTTTTTCACCCCAAAATCGACAATTTTCGACAGGGGGGGGGTCAACAAAAACAATCCTCTCGTGACGACGTCAGGTTCTACGCATGCGCCGGATGACGTCATGACCTGATTTACTTTAAATAGTTGAAAAACTGACTAATTTCATGTACGTCGCGTTAGGTCAGTTGATTAGCGCATTGGTTCATTATCTAAACGTTTTGGGTTCGAATCCTGATGTAAGATGTCTTTCTTTTTTTTTTTTTCAATTTTTTGAATTTAAATATTGAACCAGTGTTATTTAAGCCATTTTTCACGTAACGTTAGTTTTTCTGTTTTTTTTTTTTTTTTACTTCGCTTATCCACCCCCAACCATACACCTAAAAACACCTGGGTACCCACCGATTTTTTAAATTTTAAACAGGCTTATTTAAGCCATTTCTTTGTTTTTTCGATTTTTACATTTAACATCGTTCGTTTGCCTTACGTTAGTTTTTTTTTGTGTTTTGTTTCGATTACTCCCGCCCCCCGCTTAAGTTTTAGCATTGTTTTATTTTTTTACTTCGCTTATAACAAACCAGCCTGGTCGTTGACCTCATTTGCTGAATAGCTATTGCTTACTTAAATAAATTCAAACATCTTTCCGTAACTTATTCTGGCTAGCCGATTTTATTTTCAAACTTCGCCTCAGGGCTTCGGGTTCGATCCTACTAACTTTACCCCCCCCCCCCCCCGGATTCTTTTTTATTTAACACTACACACACCTCCAAACACCCGGGCAACGCCGGGTACCCCCGCTAGTATATATATATAAAAGTGAAAATGTGTTTGTTTGTTTGTATGTATGTATATATAAATATGTGTTTGTATGTCTCGCAAAAACTTTTGACACGAGTCACCGATTTTTGCCAGATCAGTATCAATTTAAACTTCCAACCTTCACCCGACAAATACCGAAAAATTAGCCAAAAAACGTTAATTTCTTCACCCTGAAATCAGTAGTTTTCTACAGGGGGGCGGGTCAGCAAAAACCGTCCTCTCATGACGAGTTAGCTTCTATGCATGTGTCATCTGACGTAACCTGATTTACTTTAAATATTTGAAAAAGCGACACAATTTCGGCGACGTCGTCTTAGACGTTGCTTAGAGCACGGCCTCATTATCTAAACGTTTTGGGTTCGAATCGTGGTGTGAGATGTCTTTTTTTTTCTTTTTTTTTTTCAATTTTAATATTGAAGCAGGGTTATTTAAGTAATTTTCACATGTTTTTCAAATTTTTTTAACATTCGTTTTTCTGTTTTTTTTACTTCGCATATTCTTAGGTTTCATTAACCACCTCCCCCCCACACACACACATATGCCCGACCACACACACACCTACAAACACCCGGGCAACGCCGGGTACCCTCCGGGGTTATTTAAGCCATTTTTCATGTTTTTTTTTCTTTAATTTTTATTTTTCATATTTTTTCTTTTCTTTTTTGCGTTTTTTGTTTTTCCCATTTTTACATTTAACATTAACGTTTGCCTTACGTTAGTTTTTTTTTTTTTCTTTTAAATATTTGCTTCGCTTATTCTTAGATTTTGATTAACACCTCACCCCCACCCGAGCACACACCTCTAAACACCTGAGCAACGCTGGGTATCCCCCGCTAGTCTATATATATAAAAGTGAAAATGTATGTATGTATGTATGTATGTATGTTCGCTTTTTCTCTGTCTACAAAAGGCTTTTTTGGTCGTCATTCTCGGTTGGCTCGCTCCTTAAAACTTTTTATATGCAGTCTGAATAATAATATCTACGACTAAGGAACTCGGGTCGCAGTTATCTTTAATTTACCCGACTTTTACAAGCTATTTTCGAGATATTTTTTGATCGCCACGTAGCGGGGAAAACAGAAACTGGCTTTCAGCGCAAAACTAGGTCGAACATCACGCAACTTGACGTTCTCGCACCTGCCTAATTTCGGTTTATAAACATCAACTTAACATACTTATCAATTCATCTGTTCCCATGGTTGAGATGGTTAGGTCGCAGGTTTTTTTTTTTTTTTTCCATTTTCTTTCCACCTCCGCGTCAAAGGTTCGGGGTTCAAGCCTACCTTTCTACCAAAACCTTTTTTTCTTCTTCTAGACTTCCAAACACCCGGCCAACGTTTTTTTTTTTTCTTTTTTTTTTTTTTTTTTTAACAGGGTTGTTTTGATCTACCCCCCCCCCCCCACCAACACACACCTCCAAACATCCGGGCAACGCCAGGTACCCCCGCTAGTCTATAAATATAAAAGCGAAAATGTATGTATGTATGTGTGTTCGCTTTTTCTGTGTGTCTACAAAAGGCTTCTTTCAGAGAAGCGGTCGGTCGGTTCACAACTTTTTAAAACTCTTTATATCACATATAAACCGTAATATCTCGCAGTTAACAATGAAGCTCGCCTGTCTATTTAATTTGCTCGATTTCAGGAAGATAAGTATTTAATATTTGTCGCTCGCCGCATGTGGGTCAGTCTTTTTCCTATAACATCTTGGGGGGGGGAGAAGCGTTCAGCAGTAAATGAAATCCCGCAGTCAAACTTGACCTCATTAACTCATTAAAACGAGCACCTGCTAAATCCAAGTAATTAAATAAATTCAAACGCGGTGCCGTTGGTGGGGCAATAGTTTACTTCGCACATGTTTTTTTTTTTTTCACACTTTAATTTACAACTTTCCCTCAATGCTACGGGTTCGATCCTCATACTTACTTTTTTTACCCCCCCCCCCCCCACACCTCCAAACACCTGGGAAACGCCAGGTACCCCCGCTAGTATATATATAAAAGCGAAAATGTGTGTGTATGTATGTTCGCTTTTTGTGTATGTCCAAGAAAGGCTTTTTTCCAAGAAGCGGTCCGTCGGCTCACAACTTTAAACTTTTTATATCACATATAAATCATAATATCTACAAGTTAACAATGGAGGTCGCCTGTCTATTTAATTTGCTCGACTTTGAAAAGATAAATATTCAACATTTTTTGCTCGCCGTATGTGGATTAGGCTTTTTTGTATAATAAAAGCGACACTAATTCTGGCGGTATTTTTGCCGGTCATGATCAATCAGCTTTGATCAATGTAGAAATTTTCCTTATATCGGACAATTGCTATTGAATTTGGACAATCCCCTTTTTACGGGGAGCTGGCCCCCTCCTCCAACATCTTGGGAAAATAAAAATAAAAAAAAGCGTTCCCGCAGTAAATAAAATACTACCCTGCAGTCAATGTTGACCTCAGTAAGTCATTAAAATGTGCACCTGCCAATTCTAAATAATTAAATAAATCCAAACATGTTTCCGTTTGTATTTTGCGGTGGCCCAGTGGTTAACATCGCACGTTTTTTTTTTTTCACTTTAATTTCCAACTTTGCCTCAAGGGTTCGGGTTCGATCAAGACTGTCTTAAAAGACAAGATGGCCGGTGGGCAAAAATAATTTTATCTGCTGACGTCATCACGGATAGTCCCTTAGTTGCTTGACACCGGTAATCACCGGTAGTCACTCGTGGATATCTCCATTCAGCAAAGTAAGTTTTAACGTGCTCCCCCCTGTATGTAACACGATGTAACTATAATTTAATTCAATATTATCATCCTAAGTTTTTTACCATTCAAAAGAAGCTTCAAATAAATTGCTAATATTAAAAAAAAAATTTTTACAGTATGCAAAACTAATGAAAATGCGAGACATCAACTCTTTAAAACACGTTCTTTTGAAGAGACGATTTTTTTTAAGCTGTTGACACACGTTTTAAAAATCTAGCAAAAATTAATTTTCCTGAAATTTTTCAATATTTAAAAATAAATTATGCCGGCTGATAAAATTTTTAAACTTTTTTTTAAAGCTAGAAAGATAAAATTAAAAAATACTTATTTTTATATATATATATATATATATATGAAACTAAACTAAAAAAAAAATGCACGTTCACTCGTGGTCTTATGGTTCATTTCGGGTTTGTATTACTGTACACATAGATTCGACAAAGTTGTCAAAAAACAAATATATGACAAATGTTATCAAAGGCAAGATAAGTTACTTTTCTACCAAAATGGATATATTTTTCGTGTTTTTATTCAATGTAACATGTTTATTCAGCTCGAAAAACATAGTGTTTACAGATGTATTGGAAAATTCAAGATGGCGCCTCACACCCTCTTTAACACGGTAAGTATGGGAAAAGGTGTTATAAATAAAAAACTAGAAAAAATACTATTAAAAACCCGCCGAATATATGTCAAGCTATGTCACGGTAACATATATTGAGCGAGTTTTTAACAGTATTTTATCCAGTTTTTTATTTATAACACCTTTTCCCAAACTTACCGTGTTAAAGAGGGAGTCAGACGCCATCTGTAATTTTCCAATACATCGGTAAACATTGTATGTTTTTCGAGCTGAATAAATGTTACATTGAATAAAAACACAAAAAATATATCCAGTTTGGTAGAAAAGTAACTTATCTTGCCTTTGATAACATTTATTTGTCATATATTTGTTTTTTGACAACTTTTTCGAATCTGTGTACAGTAATACAAACCCACGTATTTTAACAAACTGAAAATATGGATATAAAAAAATGACTTTGCATGTTATTTTTGTTATGTGGTGAAATAATCTTAAATAAGAAACATGATTTTTTCTTTAGGTTAATTATTTTTTTACTGTGCAATATTTCATGAATTTATTAAAAATATTGTTTTTGATTTTGAAAAAATGTTGTGGTTCATTTGCATTTAAAAATATTGTGGTTCATTTTGATTAAAAAAAATTCATTTTCATTTAAAAAAAAAAAATTCATTTTGATTTAAAAAAAAATTCATTTTGATTTAAAAAAAAATTCATTTTGATTTAAAAAATATTGTTCATTTTGATTTAAAAAATATTGTTCATTTTGATTTTAAAAAATATTGTTCATTTTGATTTTAAAAAATATTGTTCATTTTGATTTTAAAAAATATTGTTCATTTTGATTTTAAAAAATATTGTTCATTTTGATTTTAAAAAATATTGTTCATTTTGATTTAAAAAAATATTGTTCATTTTGATTTAAAAAAATATTGTTCATTTTGATTTAAAAAAATATTGTTCATTTTGATTTAAAAAAATATTGTTCATTTTGATTTAAAAAAATATTGTTCATTTTGATTTAAAAAAATATTGTTCATTTTGATTTAAAAAAATATTGTTCATTTTGATTTAAAAAAATATTGTTCATTTTGATTTAAAAAAATATTGTTCATTTTGATTTAAAAAAATATTGTTCATTTTGATTTAAAAAAATATTGTTCATTTTGATTTAAAAAAATATTGTTCATTTTGATTTAAAAAAATATTGTTCATTTTGATTTAAAAAAATATTGTTCATTTTGATTTAAAAAAATATTGTTCATTTTAATATTTGTTTATTGTCTTAACTCATATCAAATGTTTTGCTTGTGTTCTGCTTCAAATATTCATAATCTTACATGCATAATTTTCATTTAATTATATTAAATAAACTTCAAGTTTACTACAAATCAAATCGTGTTGCTTCACTTTTTTAAAATGTAATTTATAAGTAATTAAAGAACGCATTCTAATCTTTAAAATCTATAATACGAAATATTCAATTGCTTATAATACTTAAACAAACAACTTGTGTTTTTTTTTTTAATTATTTTTTTTATTAATATTAGATGAGTTTCAGTATAAATCATCGTGTTCTGTATTTCAATCCAATTTTGAAGTTTAGTAACGCTGTCTGTAAAAATTACTGTTCATTATTGACAGTCTAAGAGTTCCACATATCTTGCTTGTTGGGACCTCGGCGATGACGTCATTTTTTCAGCTGGCCGGCCATCTTTATAACGAAGGCCACGGTTCGATCCTCATACTTATCTACCAAAACTTATTTTTTTATTTTACCCCCCCCCCCGGAGTTTTGATTTACCCAAAACCACACACACCTCCAAACACCCGGGCAAGGCCGGGTACCCCCCGCTAGTATATATATATATATATATATATATATATATATATATATATATATACATGAAAATGAATGGGCCACGGATTTTCGCCAGATAGGTATTATTTTAAAGCTCCAACCTTCGCCCAACATATATTGAAAAATTGGCCCCAAACCTTCTTTTTTACAAGGAGGGTGCCGAAAAAATCGTTCCTTCATTTTCTCTCCTCCTGCTACTATGACAATGACGTCGTGTTTGACCTAGAAAACGTTGATGTTAGTTTAAACCGCCTACAAGTGTTTTTTAAAGGTTTAATTTTATCTGTTATTAAGTGCATGTCTCTTTGGCGTAGGGGTAACGTGTTGGGCATTTTTTTTTCCGCCTTAGCCTCGATGCTTCGGGTTCGAGCCTGTCTTTCTACCTAAACTTTTTTTTCCTCTTTTACGCCTTTTTTTTACGTTTGTTCGCTGTTTTGATTTGTTTTGGTTTTTCCAATTTTTTTTAACATTGTGTTTTTTAATAATATTAAAACAGGGTCACCCTCTCCTACATACACACCTCCAAACGCACGGGCAACGCTGGTTACCCCTCCCCCCGCTAGTATATATATATATATATATATATATATATATATATATATATATATATGTATATATATATATATATATAAAGAGAAAATTACAGTATAAAAATATATACTAATGTAGATAGATTTATTCAATAAGGATGATACATCAATTAGGGGCGTAAGATAAAACTCTTTATACCATGGTATTTCGAAGCCTAATGTTTCTCATCAGAAGAGGAGAGAAAATGCTAGATAACATAATAGGGATGTGACATCTAGCAATGATGTCATTAGGAGCGAAATAATTGTGTAGTGCGAGATAAAATACAGACTATTTTGGGGTGGGAGAACTAAATTGAGCACTGTCGTATAAGAGGAGTATAGCTTTTCTTGTATGAAATTAGTTATATAGCATATCTGCCATGATGAGTTTTAATGTGTGTGTACTATGTGTGATTAAACACTAGGGGTAAATATAGGGTAAGTGAATTGAAAAAGATGCTTATTTAATCATATTAATGGGTTATAGCCATGAAAGAGGTTTACTTGAAATAGGGAATTTCTGATATGTCAGTATATTTTGGAAGAAGTATCGGAAATTATAACAGTATTTAAATGAGGTATAAATTATTAGGAATAATACTATAATATATATATATATATAAAAGCGAAAAGTATGTTCGCTTTTTGTGTATGTCCAAGAAAGGCTTTTTTCAGAGAAGCGGTTGGTCGGTTCACAACTTAAAACTTTTTATATCACATATAAATCGTAATATCTCAGAGTTAACGGAGCTCGCCTGCCTATTTAATTTGCTCGACTTCGGGAAGATAAATATTCAACATTTGTCTCTCGCCGCATGTGGGTTAGTCTTTTTCCTATAACATCTTGGGAAAATAAAAATAAAAAAAAGCGTTCCCGCAGTAAATGAAATACTATCCTGCAGTCAAACTTTACCTCATTAAGTCATTAAAACGTGCACCTGCCAAATCCAAGTAATTAAATAAATTCAAACGTGTTTTCGTTAGCAGCTCGCAGTGGCCCAATCGTTAAAACTGTCGCACTCTTTTTTTTTTTTTTTTTTTTTTTTTCACACTTTAATTTCCCACTTTGCCTCAATGGTTCGTGTTCGATCCTCATACTTACCGACCAAAACTTTTTGTTATTTTAAGCCCCCCCCCCCATCCCCTGGAGTTTTGATTTACCCAAAACCATTCACAACTCCAAACACGCGGGAAGCCATTTTTCACATGTTTTCTTTATTTTTTTATTTTTTTTTTTCGGATTTTTTAAAGAAGTTTTAACGTTCGTTTTTCTGTTTTCTTTTTTTGTTTTTTAGCCTAGCTTTTTTTTACTTCGCTTATTCTTTTGGGTTTCAAATCGTGGTGCGAGATGTCTTTTTTCAATGTTTTAAATTTTAATATTGAAGCAGGGTTATTTAATCCATTTTTCACGTGTTTTTCAGATTTTTTAATGTTCGTTTTTCTGGGGTTTTTTTTACTTCGCTTATTCTTAGGTTTTCATTAACACCCCTCACCCCCGCCGACCACACACACTTACAAACACCCGGGCAACGCCGGGTACCTCCCGCTAGTCTATATATATAAAAGAGAAAATGTATGTATGTATTTTTTTTTTAATTTTACCCCCCCCCCCTGGAGTTTTTTCACACACACCTCCAAACACCCAGGCAACGCCGGGTACCCCTCGCTAGTATATATATATATATATATATATATATATATATATATATATATATATATATAAAAGGCAAAGTGTGTGTGTGTGTAATTTTTTGTATGTCCAGTAAAGGCTTGTTTTGGTAGGCGCACTCGGTCGGGTCACTACTTAAAACTTTTTATAAACCGTCTAAATCATAATATCTATGAGTTACAAACGTCTATCTTTAATTTGCCCGCCTTTATACACACTATTTTTGAGATTTTTTTCAATCGCTGCGTCTTCGTTTTGCTTTTCAGTATAAAAAAAGCGAAACTGAAAACCCGTACCATCAGTTCCCTGGCACTCGTGGCATGGACATCCACGAAGCAAATCGGCTTTGATCAATGCAGCAGCAAACACTGTCATATAAGACAATTGCTTTTCCAATGTACACCCCCATTTTTTATCTTGGAGAAACAAACAGCTGGAAAAAAAAACTTAACTGTTTGACCTCATGAGCGTTAAATTTGCACACCTGTCAATTTCACTTTATAAGCTTTAAATTAACGCATTTTTCACTTCCTCTCTCCCTCGTGGCCGAGATGGTTAGGTGCCACGTTTTTTTCCATTTCTTTACCACCTTCGCGTCAAGGCTTAAGGTTCGAACCTACATTGCTACCAAAACTTTTTCGTTCACACCTCCAAACATCTGGCCTTTTTTTTTAAAATTTATTTTTACTCCCCCTTCCCCAACAAACACCCGGACAATGCCGGGCACTCCCGCTAATCTATACATATAAAAGGCAAAATATGTGTTAGTGTGTTTGTGTGTGTGCATTTTGTTCTGTATGTCCGGCAAAGGCTTTTTTCAGGCTGGTTTCTCGGGTTGGTCGCTCATTCTTATAACTTTTTATATGCTACCGAGATGATAATATCTAAGATTTACGAAACGACTCTGCGTGTATCTTTTAATTTGAGCAACTTTTATGCCATATGTATTGGCCCACGCGTGTCTTTGGCTTTTCAGTATAAAAATGCGAAATTGAAACAACCCTTGGCACTCATACAGCATGTCCAGAAAAGCAATGAGCGCTTTGATCCAGGGTGAAAACGGTCACATCAAACAATTGCTATTCATTTGGGCTCTCTCCTCCCCAACAAGTTGGAGAGAAAAAATAAAATTTAAAAAAAAAACAGTTCCGCGGAAATAGTTCATTCTCCCATGGCGTGATGTTTGACCACAATAAAATCAACCACCTGTTTGAACTCCTTCACTTTTTAATTGCTAAATTTAACGTCTTACATTGTCACCGTAGCACAGTTGTATGCTGTCAGCCTATTGGCCTCAAAGCTCCGGGTTCGAGCCTACCTGCCACCAACCCCCGTGTTTTTTTTTCTTTTAGACCTCCAAAAAAAAATTTTTTTTCCATTTTTTAAAGTTTTAATATTGAAATTTTGATTTTTTAAAAAGTTTAGCATCGTTTTTTCTTTTAATATTTAAACAGGGTTAAGTTTCCATTCTGTTCTGCTTTGCCGCCACCCACAACACACACACACACACCTCCAAACACCCACGCAATGCCAGACACCCTCGCTAGTCTATAACATAAATCTCACCTGTCTGCTTAAATCTATGTTAGTATATCTTGCAAAATCTTTCGACAAAGGCGACGGATTTTCACAAAATGGGTATTTTGAAGCTCGACCCTTCATTCAGATGACAAATATCGAAAAATTGGCTGAAAACATTAATTCCTTCCCCCTCAACTGGGCACATTTCTATAGGAATGGGTTGCTTTTTTGCTGATATTTTCAGAAGTCATCCTCTCTTTTCAAATGACTAGCCTTAATTTAAACATCCGTTACTTCCGGTTTGAGGATGGGGCACAACAGAAAAAAATGTCATGTTTGTTTTTTTTTCACATTCTTTTCCTCCTTCGTGGCATGGGTTCGAGCCTGCTTGCCTACTAGCACTTTTATTTATTCATTTTTTTGCTCAACACACATCTCCAAACACCCGGGCACCTAGACTAGTAAAATAGTAAAGATGAGGGGATAAATTATAAGGGATACAATATAGAAACATTATTTTCAGTGAATAAGGTAAAGAATAAACGGATGGTAGAATAACCGGATAAAAAATAAATATATAAAATATAAGAACTATGGAGTAATAATAAAGGTATAAGAAATACAAAGTTATTGAACATAGGAGAATAAAAATATCAAGAGCTAAGTGAAAAAATGAAATAAAATAAGTAAAATTTACAGTGGGAGAAAGTTCTTTAAAGCAGAGGAGTTAGATGTTATTTAAAAGCTTTTAGGTCCTTGTTGAGTGCAAAGTAGTGTTGAATTAGTTTTAAAATTATTAATAAATTAACAGATATTCCTCTGTGAGAAATTCTGTTTCCATCCACTTTAAATGGTGATTCAATAACCAATTAATAATAAATGGTGATGGAAATTTTAAAATCTTTTAGAATATTAAAGCTTGGACGAGAATATAATTAATGGATATTACCTCACTTTTTTCGAGTGAGGGGATAATGATATGAAACGGCAATTAATTTCAGAATGTAGTTAGTGATTCCAAAATTTCTCAAGTCAGGAGTGAAACTAAGTTACCCTTGGTTGATGATGTCGGTATTCCCGAGTTCAAAAGAATTCTTGATAGGTAGAGTACAGACAAGCACTGAGTACGGATGTCTCTTTCGACATCATCTGAAATAACATGTTGAATTTTTTTCTTAGAATAAGGCGAAGGAATGTTCAGCTTTTCGCACTTTTCTCTCTTTCGTCTCCTTCCTCTTTGCTTCTCCGACTCTCTCTCTAATTTGAAAACGTAAATATTTTGGTAAGTCCGAATATTTCTGAAACTCGCTTGTGACGTTATAATAGATACTTTCCCTTTCTCTCTCTCTCTCTCTCTCTGTGCGTATCTCCTCTCTCTCTCTGTGCGTATCTCCTCTCTCTCTCTGTGCGTATCTCCTCTCTCTCTCTGTGCGTATCTCCTCTCCCTCTCTGTGCGTATCTCCTCTCCCTCTCTGTGCGTATCTCCTCTCCCTCTCTGTGCGTATCTCCTCTCCCTCTCTGTGCGTATCTCCTCTCCCTCTCTGTGCGTATCTCCTCTCCCTCTCTGTGCGTATCTCCTCTCCCTCTCTGTGCGTATCTCCTCTCCCTCTCTGTGCGTATCTCCTCTCCCTCTCTCTCTGTGCGTATCTCCTCTCCCTCTCTGTGCGTATCTCCTCTCCCTCTCTGTGCGTATCTCCTCTCCCTCTCTGTGCGTATCTCCTCTCCCTCTCTGTGCGTATCTCCTCTCCCTCTCTGTGCGTATCTCCTCTCCCTCTCTGTGCGTATCTCCTCTCCCTCTCTGTGCGTATCTCCTCTCCCTCTCTGTGCGTATCTCCTCTCCCTCTCTGTGCGTATCTCCTCTCCCTCTCTGTGCGTATCTCCTCTCCCTCTCTGTGCGTATCTCCTCTCCCTCTCTGTGCGTATCTCCTCTCCCTCTCTGTGCGTATCTCCTCTCCCTCTCTCTCTGTGCGTATCTCCTCTCCCTCTCTCTCTGTGCGTATCTCCTCTCCCTCTCTCTCTGTGCGTATCTCCTCTCCCTCTCTCTCTGTGCGTATCTCCTCTCCCTCTCTCTCTGTGCGTATCTCCTCTCCCTCTCTCTCTGTGCGTATCTCCTCTCCCTCTCTCTCTGTGCGTATCTCCTCTCCCTCTCTCTCTGTGCGTATCTCCTCTCCCTCTCTCTCTGTGCGTATCTCCTCTCCCTCTCTCTCTGTGCGTATCTCCTCTCCCTCTCTCTCTGTGCGTATCTCCTCTCCCTCTCTCTCTGTGCGTATCTCCTCTCCCTCTCTCTCTGTGCGTATCTCCTCTCCCTCTCTCTCTGTGCGTATCTCCTCTCCCTCTCTCTCTGTGCGTATCTCCTCTCCCTCTCTCTCTGTGCGTATCTCCTCTCCCTCTCTCTCTGTGCGTATCTCCTCTCCCTCTCTCTCTGTGCGTATCTCCTCTCCCTCTCTCTCTGTGCGTATCTCCTCTCCCTCTCTCTCTGTGCGTATCTCCTCTCCCTCTCTCTCTGTGCGTATCTCCTCTCCCTCTCTCTCTGTGCGTATCTCCTCTCCCTCTCTCTCTGTGCGTATCTCCTCTCCCTCTCTCTCTGTGCGTATCTCCTCTCCCTCTCTCTCTGTGCGTATCTCCTCTCCCTCTCTCTCTGTGCGTATCTCCTCTCCCTCTCTCTCTGTGCGTATCTCCTCTCCCTCTCTCTCTGTGCGTATCTCCTCTCCCTCTCTCTCTGTGCGTATCTCCTCTCCCTCTCTCTCTGTGCGTATCTCCTCTCCCTCTCTCTCTGTGCGTATCTCCTCTCCCTCTCTCTCTGTGCGTATCTCCTCTCCCTCTCTCTCTGTGCGTATCTCCTCTCCCTCTCTCTCTGTGCGTATCTCCTCTCCCTCTCTCTCTGTGCGTATCTCCTCTCCCTCTCTCTCTGTGCGTATCTCCTCTCCCTCTCTCTCTGTGCGTATCTCCTCTCCCTCTCTCTCTGTGCGTATCTCCTCTCCCTCTCTCTCTGTGCGTATCTCCTCTCCCTCTCTCTCTGTGCGTATCTCCTCTCCCTCTCTCTGTGTGCGTATCTCCTCTCCCTCTCTCTGTGTGCGTATCTCCTCTCCCTCTCTCTGTGTGCGTATCTCCTCTCCCTCTCTCTGTGTGCGTATCTCCTCTCCCTCTCTCTGTGTGCGTATCTCCTCTCCCTCTCTCTGTGTGCGTATCTCCTCTCCCTCTCTCTGTGTGCGTATCTCCTCTCCCTCTCTCTGTGTGCGTATCTCCTCTCCCTCTCTCTGTGTGCGTATCTCCTCTCCCTCTCTCTGTGTGCGTATCTCCTCTCCCTCTCTCTGTGTGCGTATCTCCTCTCCCTCTCTCTCTGTGTGCGTATCTCCTCTCCCTCTCTCTCTGTGTTCGTATCTCCTCTCCCTCTCTCTCTGTGTGCGTATCTCCTCTCCCTCTCTCTCTGTGTGCGTATCTCCTCTCCCTCTCTCTCTGTGTGCGTATCTCCTCTCCCTCTCTCTGTGTGCGTATCTCCTCTCCCTCTCTCTGTGTGCGTATCTCCTCTCCCTCTCTCTGTGTGCGTATCTCCTCTCCCTCTCTCTGTGTGCGTATCTCCTCTCCCTCTCTCTGTGTTCGTATCTGCTCTCCCTCTCTCTCTGTGTTCGTATCTCCTCTCCCTCTCTCTCTGTGTGCGTATCTCCTCTCCCTCTCTCTCTGTGTGCGTATCTCCTCTCCCTCTCTCTCTCTGTGCGTATCTCCTCTCCCTCTCTCTCTGTGTGCGTATCTCCTCTCCCTCTCTCTCTGTGTGCGTATCTCCTCTCCCTCTCTCTCTGTGTGCGTATCTCCTCTCCCTCTCTGTGCGTATCTCCTCTCCCTCTCTGTGCGTATCTCCTCTCCCTCTCTGTGCGTATCTCCTCTCCCTCTCTGTGCGTATCTCCTCTCCCTCTCTGTGCGTATCTCCTCTCCCTCTCTGTGCGTATCTCCTCTCCCTCTCTGTGCGTATCTCCTCTCCCTCTCTGTGCGTATCTCCTCTCCCTCTCTGTGCGTATCTCCTCTCCCTCTCTGTGCGTATCTCCTCTCCCTCTCTGTGCGTATCTCCTCTCCCTCTCTGTGCGTATCTCCTCTCCCTCTCTGTGCGTATCTCCTCTCCCTCTCTGTGCGTATCTCCTCTCCCTCTCTGTGCGTATCCTCTCCCCCTTCTGTGCGTATCTCCTCTCCCTCTCTGTGCGTATCTCCTCTCCCTCTCTGTGCGTATCTCCTCTCCCTCTCTGTGCGTATCTCCTCTCCCTCTCTGTGCGTATCTCCTCTCCCTCTCTGTGCGTATCTCCTCTCCCTCTCTGTGCGTATCTCCTCTCCCTCTCTGTGCGTATCTCCTCTCCCTCTCTGTGCGTATCTCCTCTCCCTCTCTCTCTCTGTGTGCGTATCTCCTCTCCCTCTCTCTCTCTGTGTGCGTATCTCCTCTCCCTCTCTCTCTCTGTGTGCGTATCTCCTCTCCCTCTCTCTCTCTGTGTGCGTATCTCCTCTCCCTCTCTCTCTCTGTGTGCGTATCTCCTCTCCCTCTCTCTCTCTGTGTGCGTATCTCCTCTCCCTCTCTCTCTCTGTGTGCGTATCTCCTCTCCCTCTCTCTCTCTGTGTGCGTATCTCCTCTCCCTCTCTCTCTCTGTGTGCGTATCTCCTCTCCCTCTCTCTCTCTGTGTGCGTATCTCCTCTCCCTCTCTCTCTCTGTGTGCGTATCTCCTCTCCCTCTCTCTCTCTGTGTGCGTATCTCCTCTCCCTCTCTCTCTCTGTGTGCGTATCTCCTCTCCCTCTCTCTCTCTGTGTGCGTATCTCCTCTCCCTCTCTCTCTCTGTGTGCGTATCTCCTCTCCCTCTCTCTCTCTGTGTGCGTATCTCCTCTCCCTCTCTCTCTCTGTGTGCGTATCTCCTCTCCCTCTCTCTCTCTGTGTGCGTATCTCCTCTCCCTCTCTCTCTCTGTGTGCGTATCTCCTCTCCCTCTCTCTCTCTGTGTGCGTATCTCCTCTCCCTCTCTCTCTCTGTGTGCGTATCTCCTCTCCCTCTCTCTCTCTGTGTGCGTATCTCCTCTCCCTCTCTCTCTCTGTGTGCGTATCTCCTCTCCCTCTCTCTCTCTGTGTGCGTATCTCCTCTCCCTCTCTCTCTCTGTGTGCGTATCTCCTCTCCCTCTCTCTCTCTGTGTGCGTATCTCCTCTCCCTCTCTCTCTCTGTGTGCGTATCTCCTCTCCCTCTCTCTCTCTGTGTGCGTATCTCCTCTCCCTCTCTCTCTCTGTGTGCGTATCTCCTCTCCCTCTCTCTCTCTGTGTGCGTATCTCCTCTCCCTCTCTCTCTCTGTGTGCGTATCTCCTCTCCCTCTCTCTCTCTGTGTGCGTATCTCCTCTCCCTCTCTCTCTCTGTGTGCGTATCTCCTCTCCCTCTCTCTCTCTGTGTGCGTATCTCCTCTCCCTCTCTCTCTCTGTGTGCGTATCTCCTCTCCCTCTCTCTCTCTGTGTGCGTATCTCCTCTCCCTCTCTCTCTCTGTGTGCGTATCTCCTCTCCCTCTCTCTCTCTGTGTGCGTATCTCCTCTCCCTCTCTCTCTCTGTGTGCGTATCTCCTCTCCCTCTCTCTCTCTGTGTGCGTATCTCCTCTCCCTCTCTCTCTCTGTGTGCGTATCTCCTCTCCCTCTCTCTCTCTGTGTGCGTATCTCCTCTCCCTCTCTCTCTCTGTGTGCGTATCTCCTCTCCCTCTCTCTCTCTGTGTGCGTATCTCCTCTCCCTCTCTCTCTCTGTGTGCGTATCTCCTCTCCCTCTCTCTCTCTGTGTGCGTATCTCCTCTCCCTCTCTCTCTCTGTGTGCGTATCTCCTCTCCCTCTCTCTCTCTGTGTGCGTATCTCCTCTCCCTCTCTCTCTCTGTGTGCGTATCTCCTCTCCCTCTCTCTCTCTGTGTGCGTATCTCCTCTCCCTCTCTCTCTCTGTGTGCGTATCTCCTCTCCCTCTCTCTCTCTGTGTGCGTATCTCCTCTCCCTCTCTCTCTCTGTGTGCGTATCTCCTCTCCCTCTCTCTCTCTGTGTGCGTATCTCCTCTCCCTCTCTCTCTCTGTGTGCGTATCTCCTCTCCCTCTCTCTCTCTGTGTGCGTATCTCCTCTCCCTCTCTCTCTCTGTGTGCGTATCTCCTCTCCCTCTCTCTCTCTGTGTGCGTATCTCCTCTCCCTCTCTCTCTCTGTGTGCGTATCTCCTCTCCCTCTCTCTCTCTGTGTGCGTATCTCCTCTCCCTCTCTCTCTCTGTGTGCGTATCTCCTCTCCCTCTCTCTCTCTGTGTGCGTATCTCCTCTCCCTCTCTCTCTCTGTGTGCGTATCTCCTCTCCCTCTCTCTCTGTGTGCGTATCTCCTCTCCCTCTCTCTCTGTGTGCGTATCTCCTCTCATCCTCTCTCTCTGTGTGCGTATCTCCTCTCATCCTCTCTCTCTGTGTGCGTATCTCCTCTCATTCTCTCTCTCTGTGCGTATCTCCTCTCATTCTCTCTCTCTGTGCGTATCTCCTCTCTCTCTCTCTGTGCGTATCTCCTCTCCCTCTCTCTCTCTCTCTGTGCGTATCTCCTCTCCCTCTCTCTCTCTCTCTGTGCGTATCTCCTCTCCCTCTCTCTCTCTCTCTGTGCGTATCTCCTCTCCCTCTCTCTCTCTCTCTGTGCGTATCTCCTCTCTCTCTCTCTCTCTCTCTGCGTATCTCCTCTCCCTCTCTCTCTCTCTCTCTGCGTATCTCCTCTCTCTCTCTCTCTCTCTCTCTGCGTATCTCCTCTCCCTCTCTCTCTCTCTCTCTCTCTCTGCGTATCTCCTCTCCCTCTCTCTCTGCGTATCTCCTCTCCCTCTCTCTCTCTCTCTCTCTCTCTGCGTATCTCCTCTCCCTCTCTCTCTCTCTCTCTCTCTCTGCGTATCTCCTCTCCGTCTCTCTCTCTCTCTCTCTCTCTGCGTATCTCCTCTCCGTCTCTCTCTCTCTCTCTCTGCGTATCTCCTCTCCGTCTCTCTCTCTCTCTCTCTGCGTATCTCCTCTCCGTCTCTCTCTCTCTCTCTCTGCGTATCTCCTCTCCGTCTCTCTCTCTCTCTCTCTGCGTATCTCCTCTCCGTCTCTCTCTCTCTCTCTCTGCGTATCTCCTCTCCGTCTCTCTCTCTCTCTCTCTGCGTATCTCCTCTCCGTCTCTCTCTCTCTCTCTCTGCGTATCTCCTCTCCGTCTCTCTCTCTCTCTCTCTGCGTATCTCCTCTCCGTCTCTCTCTCTCTCTCTCTGCGTATCTCCTCTCCGTCTCTCTCTCTCTCTCTCTGCGTATCTCCTCTCCGTCTCTCTCTCTCTCTCTCTGCGTATCTCCTCTCCGTCTCTCTCTCTCTCTCGTTGCGTATCTCCTCTCCGTCTCTCTCTCTCTCTCGTTGCGTATCTCCTCTCCGTCTCTCTCTCTCTCTCTCTGCGTATCTCCTCTCCGTCTCTCTCTCTCTCTCTCTGCGTATCTCCTCTCCGTCTCTCTCTCTCTCTCTCTGCGTATCTCCTCTCCGTCTCTCTCTCTCTCTCTCTGCGTATCTCCTCTCCGTCTCTCTCTCTCTCTCTCTGCGTATCTCCTCTCCGTCTCTCTCTCTCTCTCTGCGTATCTCCTCTCCGTCTCTCTCTCTCTCTCTCTGCGTATCTCCTCTCTGTCTCTCTCTCTCTCTCTGCGTATCTCCTCTCCGTCTCTCTCTCTCTGCGTATCTCCTCTCCGTCTCTCTCTCTCTCTGCGTATCTCCTCTCCGTCTCTCTCTCTCTCTGCGTATCTCCTCTCCGTATCTCTCTCTCTCTGCCTCTCTCTGCGTATCTCCTCTCTGTCTCTCTCTCTTTCTGCCTCTCTCTGCGTATCTCCTCTCTGTCTCTCTCTCTCTCTGCCTCTCTCTGCGTATCTCCTCTCTGTCTCTCTCTCTCTCTGCCTCTCTCTGCGTATCTCCTCTCTGTCTCTCTCTCTCTCTGCCTCTCTCTGCGTATCTCCTCTCCGTCTCTCTCTCTCTCTCTGCGTATCTCCTCTCCGTCTCTCTCTCTCTCTCTCTCTCTGCGTATCTCCTCTCCGTCTCTCTCTCTCTCTCTCTCTCTGCGTATCTCCTCTCCGTCTCTCTCTCTCTCTCTGCGTATCTCCTCTCCGTCTCTCTCTCTCTCTCTGCGTATCTCCTCTCCGTCTCTCTCTCTCTCTCTGCGTATCTCCTCTCCGTCTCTCTCTATCTCTCTCTGCGTATCTCCTCTCTGTCTCTCTCTCTCTCTCTGCGTATCTCCTCTCCGTCTCTCTCTCTCTGCGTATCTCCTCTCCGTCTCTCTCTCTCTGCGTATCTCCTCTCTGCCTCTCTCTCTCTCTGCCTCTCTCTGCGTATCTCCTCTCTGCCTCTCTCTCTCTCTGCCTCTCTCTGCGTATCTCCTCTCTGCCTCTCTCTCTCTCTCTGCCTCTCTCTGCGTATCTCCTCTCTGCCCCTCTCTCTCTCTGCCTCTCTCTGCGTATCTCCTCTCTGCCTCTCTCTGCCTCTCTCTGCGTATCTCCTCTCTCTCTCTCTCTGCCTCTCTCTGCGTATCTCCTCTCTGCCTCTCTCTGCGTATCTCCTCTCTGTCTCTCTCTCTCTCTGCCTCTCTCTGCGTATCTCCTCTCTCTCTCTCTCTGCCTCTCTCTGCGTATCTCCTCTCTGTCTCTCTCTCTCTCTGCCTCTCTCTGCGTATCTCCTCTCTCTCTCTCTCTGCCTCTCTCTGCGTATCTCCTCTCTGTCTCTCTCTCTCTCTGCCTCTCTCTGCGTATCTCCTCTCTGCCTCTCTCTCTCTCTGCCTCTCTCTCTCTCTGCCTCTCTCTGCGTATCTCCTCTCTGTATCTCTCTCTCTCTGCCTCTCTCTGCGTATCTCCTCTCTGCCTCTCTCTCTCTCTGCCTCTCTCTGCGTATCTCCTCTCTGTCTCTCTCTCTCTCTGCCTCTCTCTGCGTATCTCCTCTCTGTCTCTCTCTGCCTCTCTCTGCGTATCTCCTCTCTGTCTCTCTCTCTCTGCGTATCTCCTCTCTGTCTCTCTCTCTCTCTGCCTCTCTCTGCGTATCTCCTCTCCGTCTCTCTCTCTCTCTGCGTATCTCCTCTCTGTATCTCTCTCTCTCTGCCTCTCTCTGCGTATCTCCTCTCTGCCTCTCTCTCTCTCTGCCTCTCTCTGCGTATCTCCTCTCTGTCTCTCTCTCTCTCTCTCTGCCTCTCTCTGCGTATCTCCTCTCTGTCTCTCTCTCTCTCTCTGCCTCTTTCTGCGTATCTCCTCTCTCTCTCTCTCTCTCTCTCTCTGCCTCTCTCTGCGTATCTCCTCTCTCTCTCTCTCTGCCTCTCTCTGCGTATCTCCTCTCTGTCTCTGTCTCTCTGCGTATCTCCTCTCTGTCTCTCTCTCTCTCTGCCTCTCTCTGCGTATCTCCTCTCCGTCTCTCTCTCTCTCTGCGTATCTCCTCTCTGTATCTCTTTCTCTCTGCCTCTCTCTGCGTATCTCCTCTCTGCCTCTCTCTGCCTCTCTCTGCGTATCTCCTCTCTCTCTCTCTCTGCCTCTCTCTGCGTATCTCCTCTCTGCCTCTCTCTGCGTATCTCCTCTCTGTCTCTCTCTCTCTCTGCCTCTCTCTGCATATCTCCTCTCTGTCTCTCTCTCTCTGCCTCTCTCTGCATATCTCCTCTCTGCCTCTCTCTCTCTGCCTCTCTCTGCATATCTACTCTCTGCCTCTCTCTCTCTGCCTCTCTCTGCATATCTACTCTCTGCCTCTCTCTCTCTCTCTGCCTCTCTCTCTCTCTCTGCCTCTCTCTGCGTATCTCCTCTCTGTCTCTCTCTCTCTGCGTATCTCCTCTCTGTCTCTCTCTCTCTCTGCCTCTCTCTGCGTATCTCCTCTCTGTCTCTCTCTCTCTGCCTCTCTCTGCGTATCTCCTCTCTGTCTCTCTCTCTCTGCCTCTCTCTGCGTATCTCCTCTCTGCCTCTCTCTCTCTGCCTCTCTCTGCGTATCTCCTCTCTGCCTCTCTCTCTCTGCCTCTCTCTGCGTATCTCCTCTCTGTCTCTCTCTCTCTCTCTCTCTGCCTCTCTCTGCGTATCTCCTCTCTTAATCTTTTTCCCATCTAACAACTAAAAAAATCCTTATGGAGGTGCGAAGTATTTCTACTAGGAAGTTTTTGTATTTGATTCAAAATAAACGCTTGTTATCGCATGTGAAAAACGCATGTTTAAAAACTAACGATTTTCTATTCGTGCCTTAGAAACAACCAAGCTCGCCGCACCAACCAAACACCACTCGAAGAAAAAAGATGAAAAAAAAATGCAATAAAATGCACAATTTTTCATCCTGTCAGCTTGACAATTTTCCAAAAGCTGATCGCGCGTGAGTGTTGTCGGGGGGTGGAGAGGTGTGGCAGCTGAATTTCATTACTTTGGATTGATATCAGCAAATTCGGATCCATCATTTTTTGATTGGATTAAGATAAATATGTGCCCGACACAGAGTAAAATAATATTTTAAAAAATTTTATGAGAAACATAATTTCTAGTTTCGATCACTTAAGTACGTCTTCATTATTATTTGATCCAAATATTTCTGGAAATATGCTTTCCTTTAAGACGCCTATCCACTCGGGAGATCCCAACCCACACGGCCAACGTTACCCGCAAGAAATACAGTTGAAATGAATATTTGTATTGAAACGTAAATGACCAAGCCGGGCGAGAATATTATGAATATAACATGATCTGCGCATGTAAGCTTAAGTGATCGACTTATTTCAACTTAGTGCTCAACAATAAAAAATTAGATCCTAAAGGGCCTGGCATAATTCTTACTATAATTATTTTAATACCTACAGACACTAGTGTTTCATCCTTTCGAGAATCATTAGTGCAGGTATGGTTTCTGTTCTGCAAGATCTACCGCAGATATGCTAATGGTTATCTCACAGGATTAGTGAATCTCTTGACAAAGGCTTCCTTTCTAGGGCAATTGCTCTCGACATATCAAAGGCCTTTGACAAGGTATGGCATTAGGGCCTATTTCACAAGATTTCCAGCTACGGTATAACTGGAAATGTTCTCTCTATCATTAAATCATTTCTCTATGATAGGCTCATAAGAGTAGTGGTTGATGGACAAAAATCAGAAGCCTGCAGTATTAATGCTGGAGTCCCTCGAGGGTCAATCCTGGGCCCAACTCTCTTCCTGATCTACATCAATGATCTCCCTAAACACATGCTTAAATC
Source organism: Euprymna scolopes (assembly GCF_053919585.1). Lineage (NCBI taxonomy): Eukaryota > Metazoa > Mollusca > Cephalopoda > Sepiida > Sepiolidae > Euprymna > Euprymna scolopes. Next base: position 14,847,244 of record NC_136526.1, read on the forward strand.
ATTCGTTGACATCTATGCTGATGACACGACCATCTACGGCAACACATCAAAGGCCGTAAATGACAAAGTTCTCTCTGATTCTCTCTCCTCTGATCTCTAGCGCGTAGTTCAGTGGAGGAAGACGTGGCTAGTTACCTTTTAATGCATGTAAAACCAAACTCCTATTCTTACATCATCAACGCTCTGATCCCCATCTGGCATCAATTGAAATGGATGCCTCTCGTCTTGGAGAAGCCCCATGTTTTGACAAGGTTCTGAGCTTGACCTTTACTCCTGATCTGAAATAGAACACGTATATCAAGTCTGTTACCAAGGTCACTGGAAAGATGGTGGGATCCTTCTACCGCTCCAGAAGATATCTCACTACTGATGCAATTCTCTATCTATATAAAAGCCAAGTACGTCCAAGGATGGAATACTGCTGCCATATCTGGGCAGGAGCTGCTAAAAACAGCCTATCTTGCCTTGACAGAGTACAAAATAGGCTTAGTGAGGGATGCCCTTTTCTCTTGCCTGCAACTTCTCTCCCACAGAAAAGACGTTGCGAGCCTATCTTTGTTTTATCGTTATTTCCATGGCAGGTGCTCGTCTGAACTCCAATCTCTGGTCCCCCCCCCTCACCAATCTTTTACGAAAAATACCCGTCTAGCTGAATCCACTGTCAAAAATTTTCACCACTCTTTATCTGTGCCTAAATCAAAACGTAGATTCCATGAACAAAGCTTCTTTCTTAGAACTGCATGCCTGTGGAATTGTCTTCCTGCTTTCTAGCTGACTACAATATGGTTGTGTTCAAGTCTAAAGTAAATAAGTTCTTGATGAGCCGTTCCATATAAGTTAACAAATTTACCGAATTACTATATTGTCCTTTTGACTACTGTACACTCTTTAACCCTTATCCTTGAGTGGCCTATCGGCCTTGATAAGTGGTGACGCCTATGTAAAAAAAAAAAAAAAAAATCATAATAATTGTGTGGGTATGTATGCCTTGATAGATTTCAAAACTGGCTTCGAAATCTAGTAGGTGATGCCCTTTTCTCTTTCCTGCAACCTCTTTCCCACAGAAGAGACATAGCGAGCCTGTCTCTGCTTTATCGTTATTTTCATGGCAAGTGCTCGACTGAACTCCAATCTGTTTCCCCCTTGCCAAACTTTCACAAAACAACTTGACTAACTATAACTATTAAAAACGCCTTTTGGTCAAGATCAAAGTGTAGTATCTGTTCTTCAGATGCTGCACTTCCATTTCTTGTTCTCTTTCGGTGGAGGAGCAGTCCTTCACGACTGAGACAATTTTTTTTATTTTTGTACCTTTTCTCCACGTTAAAAAACGACCCTGGTGTCTAACTCTGTCCCGTGGGGAGGCATTGTAAATAGGTACAACCATTAAAAACGATTTCTCCCACTCTCTATCTGTGCCTAAATCTAAATACATATTCCATGACCAAACTTCTTTCTCAAAACTGTCTGCTGTGGAACACTTCTTCCGGCATGCTTCCCGGGTGAATACAACATGGTAGCCTTCAAGTCCAATGTAAACAAGTTCTTGTTGAGCTGTCCCCATCAATAATCAAATTCTACCCAATTTACAGTATTAACGATTACTACACTATCACCTTACATTCATTAACCCTTATCCTCGAGTGGCCTTCGGGCCTTCATAAGTGATTGCCTCTAAGTAAAAATTAAAAAAAAAACAAAAAAACAGTTTGATTGCAACTTAACGATTTAATGAGTAACAATTATTCAAGGTGTAGTGGGTCACCATATACCTGGAAAGTTTGTTAATTCTGAAATTCAATCTTAAAAAAAAAATTGCAAGAAGGCCTTGATACTTGAATCTTTGAATCTGGCATTGAAGACGGAACAGTTCTATGAGATGATGCGGAGGAGGGCTTCTTCCTGACGAGGTGTTCACCGCAGAGATAATTGATACCATTTAAAAGTTGTATTTCCTTTCACCCGAAAAGAGTGACGCACACCTGGCTGGCAGGGTAGAAAAGATGCTTGACAAATGATTTTTGTTTTTTTATGAATACCTGTAATCTACCATCTTAATTAAATCACGGATTTTCAAGGTGTGTGGAAAGGATAGGTTAAACTGTAGAAGGCTTCTCATTCATTTTTAAAAATTGACGCGAGACGTTTTTTATATTCTGTAGCTCTTTTGTATCGTTCCTGATATCATAAGAAGAAAAAAATACAATGTGCGCGCATATTTCAAGGTCTAACATTGCAAATCAATTGGTTATGGAAATAATGATTAGGGAGGAGGGGGAAAAACGGGAATATTTGTATAACGATTTAATAGCTTGAATGTTCTGCCTTTAGACCAACTTCTTCAGACATTGATATACATCTATACTCCTATGAGGTTTTTTTTTTTTTTTTTGTGTATTGATATTCATATCAAAAACCCCTTTTTCTATTTATTTAAATAAAAAAAATACAACTTTGTTATATACGAGTTGAGCAATTGCATTCATCTGCAATAGATGGTAGCCAATGTGCATATTCTTTTAAACGTTTTAATTCCCTATTAGTTTTTTCGGTTTTCTTATGGGATGATCATCTTTAGTTAACTATTACGTGTAATTATATTCATGCAGATATTCTACATGATTTATACTTGCGTAGTATTTGTGTAAAAAGGTCATAGTAAACAAAAGCCTCTTTATATATATGATATAATGGCTTCAATGAAAGCTTAAAATACAAAAGTCAAGTATCTTGGCTCAATTGTGCTCTAAACAGAAACGTTAATTTCAAACATATCCCTGCCCAAGAACCTACTTTTAATTTTATCTGCTGGGCCATTCTGCAAATACACTAGTTACGTTAGGCTATATAAGGGTGTTAACTTTAGTTAAATCGGACTGTTCTTTCTTTAATAGTTATTTTGTGCTTATCGATTTTCGATACTTATCGGAAGCATTCCAAACACTCAGTTACATGAAGTACATTTGTGTAAATAAAAAAATAAAAAATCGGCCCAGCTGTTTCCGAGTCCAGAGGGAACGAACTCAATCACACAGACAATACGACTATATCTGTATAAATAAAACAGTTGATGTATGTGTGTATGTAAATATTAGACAGCTAAATTATTAAACTGCTGTTCACATAACTCTGATATTAACAGGAAATAATGATCATACACCAAGGATGGTTTATAATAAGCGAAATCTTTTTGTGTTGATGAATAACGCGTGCAGAATGTCGGCAAGTTGAAATGAAAGATGTTCATTTCAACTTGCCGATATTTCTTAGTTTGCGCATGCGTAAACTAATCATAGCTAAAAGTAGTTCAATTATATGTATTTTTTTTTTTTTTTATCTGTCCGTTGGTTTAGTCCAAACAATAGTGGACAAAGCTAGAGATTTCAATTAAGTACGCGACTTGAGAGCTAATTGTTTTTATTTTAGCTGACGGCACCCAAGTTATTTATTTACCTTTTAAAATTAGTACTATATATTAGTCCCCTAATTTATCGGTGAGGGACCTATGTTTTCAGTGGCGTCTGTGCGTCCATTAGTCCGGACGATTGCCAGATAACCGTTCGTTAGTTTTTCCTGAAATTTTGCCACAAATTGTATTTCATTAAATTGATGTGCACAGTAAAAAAATTTTTTTTTTTACAAAAATTCCCGTTGCGCACCCAGCGACTCAAAATGACACTTTTTGCCCTATAGCGTTTGATCCATCCATTAGATTTTCCTGAAACTTGGCCAAAATGTGGAGGCCATTGTTAAGATAAATAAAGTGGCAAAATTCTGGTTCACATCCCTCTGGGACTTTTAGGGATGAAAAAAATATGGCTTTGAAGTTCTTTTTTCATATTACTCAAAAACTTGATATGTATGTCTATATAGTAGTTTTCCATGGTGCTGAATTCAAATATACATGTCTTAAGGCATGAAACTGCATCGTTTGCCTGTTTTCACTGGGATTTAGTGTTTCCAGGAGCTCAAAAGGGGTCATAAATGCCCCAAAATTGCAAAAAAAATGACACTTAATGACCCTATAACTTTTGCTCCATCCATTCGATTTTTCTGAAACTTGGCAAAAATGTGAAGACAATGTTGGCCCTTCACACTCCTCACATTCATCATTTCTTCACTATTTTTTGTGGCGTCCTTTCATATGCAGCACAAGAGGGGAACCACGCACACGCGGCTTGTTAGGTATAATATTCAATAGAGAATTGAATCTAAAATAATAAAATACGAAATCTGCATGCATTAAAATATATTAAGCCTACTTTACGACCGGGCAAGGTTGGGCGCCCCCTGCTAGTATATCTAATATATAAAATGCTATATGTCTGTCTGTCTCCATATTTTCAAAAAATATTTCCTCCGAAACTATTTGTAGACATTTATGCTGACGACACTACCATTTATGGTACCACATCTAAGACAGTAAACGACCAAGTTCTCTCCAATTCTCTCTCTTCTGATCTTGAGCACGTAGTACAATGGGGAAAGGAGTGGCTGGTTACTTTTAATCCATCTAAAACCAAGCTTCTCTCTTTACATCATCAACATTCTAATCCACATTTGTCATCAATTGAAATGAATGGCTCTCGTCTTCAGGAGGCCTCAAGTTTTGACAAGCCTCTGGGCTTGACCATTACTCCTGATCTTAAATGGAACACATATATCAAATCTGTTGCCAAGGCCGCTGGAAAAATGGTGGGATCTTTCTATCGATCCAGTAGATATCTCACTACTGATGCTATTCTCTATCTATATAAGAGCCAGGTACGTCCAAGGATGGAATACTGTTGCCACATCTGGGCAGGAGCTGCTAGAAAGGACTTGTCCTGCCTTGATAGAGTTCAAAATAGACTTCGTAGCCTCGTAGGAGATGTCCTTTTCTCCTCCTTGCAACCTCTATCTCACAGAAGAGATGTTGCGAGTTTGTCTCTGATGTATCGTTATTTTCATGGAAAGTGTTCAACTGAGCTTCAATCTATGGTCCCCCCTCGCCAAACTTTCACAACAAACACTCGTCTAGCTGTAAACACTATCAATAATTTCCCCCACTCTTTATCTGTGCCTAAACCTAAACGTAGATTCCATGAACAAAGCTTTTTTATTAGAACTGCACGCCTGTGGAATTGTCTTCCGTTTTCCTGCTTTACGGCTGACTACAATATGGTTGTGTTCAAGTCTAAAGTAAATAAGTTCTTGATGAGCCGTTCCATATAAGTTATTAAATTTACCAAATTTTCATTACTAATGATTACTATATTGACCAATTTCTACTGTACACTCTTTAACCCTTATCCTTGAGTGGCCTCTGGGCCTTGATAATGTGGTGATGCCTTTGTAAAAAAAAAAAAAAAAAATGGTTCAAAAATGAAAAATCGTTATACATCTTGTACATTCATCTTAGTTTTTAAAAATTTTAACTTCTAATCAGTTCATATACGTGTCACGTTGGTAAAGTGTTCACGGCACTAACTTTGAATGCTATAGTTTCGGTTTCGATTCTAGCTGATAGCACCCGAATATATATATATTTTTTTTTACTTTGAAATCACAGCTATAATAATATACAAAATTTGAACAAATTAAAATATCATGTTTGAGCGTATTTTACACCCGGGCACTGGTGCTTTCAGATCAGGCTGTCTGAAGATATTGGCTTCCTGAGACGAAATGCACCTAACATTGATGCTTTTTTGTTTTTCTACTTTCTTTTGCAAAGCTTAATTATGTTCTGCAAAACCAAAAACAGCAACCCACCTTTTCCACCTTCCCATTTCCCCTTTTCACTTTCTATCTCCCCCATTTCCTGACTAGTTTCCTAGCTTAAAATGCACCAAACATTAACACTGTAACCCTTTTCCCCCTCCCATTGCAAAACTCATCCATGTTCTGCAGGGCAGGGAACAAAAACGTAAAATCCACTATAAAACAACCAAACCAAACACTACAAATTAGCGATCGAAGATACAAAAAGCTTTAAGAATAAAAACCTTCTACAAAATAACTGGATGCAACATAAATACTATTTCTCGAATAACTGGATTCGGCATTAAATAACCCGAAAAGGGTTGATATGCCGTAAAACAAAAAAAACAAACACCCGGGCAAAGTCGGACGACCCCTCCTGCATTAGTGTGTGTATATGATATATGATATATGATATATATATATATATATATATATATATATATTACTAGCATGGGTACCCGGTGTTTCCCAGGTGTTTGGAGGTGTATGCTGAGCAAAAAATAAATAAAAAAAAGGTCAATTTTTTTAACTTTGACCCCTATTATGACTCATTAAAATTTATTGTTTTGGGCTCAAATCAAGTTATTAAGTTAGATCCATGTCCAAGGAACCTATATCTAAAATTTCAATTGTTTAGACCCCAAATTGTCGGAGGAGTTTGGTAGAGTTCTCAAATGTCCAATCGTTATACTTTGACCTCTTAAAAGCCAAATTTCTGGCCGAAAACCGATCACATAGATTTTCCCAAATCTCAATACTCTGTTTATCAAATTTCGAGTCTGTAGACTTAAAATTGTCAGAGTAGGGAAATGTACACACACACACACACACATACAGACATGTTCACTTATATATATATATATATATATATATATATATAAATAAATAAAATGATGGAAAAAATACATTTATTAATTTTGTTAGGGCTTCGAAGACTGTTATTTTGGCTATTTTGTCAGGGTTTACTTTTAAGGGGAAGTATTATCATGTCAGGGTGTCCTGACATATTGATATGGAGAGAGACCCAAGTGATACGAGGATGATGCTTAATAGACATTAAAATTCTCCCGTATTATACATATGCAGGCATCCCCTGTTGTCCATTGAATATGCTGGCATACAACAGATGTTTTGTCCATTGTTTGCCGATTGTCTTTCTCATTCTAGTTGGTGTGCCTAGGGCACCTATAACCTGGCACTTCATCTCTTTCCAGATTGTTTATGTGCAACCATATCTCTGCATAAAAGGCTCTGTCTGTAAATCTGTCATGCTTATATTTGAAATGGTATTTTCATTGTGTAAACAAAGCAGTGCTGCATGGTTGGAATGCGTGCGGATGACAGACAGGCCTGTAATGGGAGAAATATTTAGCCAAGAGAGAGACAACCCAAGCAATGAGAAGAATATATTCTCACTAATTATATTTACTCTATTCATTGGAACCGAAAAATAATTTTTTTTTTTTTCACATTTTCAAGTTGGTGTCATGATCACTCACTGTCAACAGCCAGCTTTAATGGTTTGATTTAATCGATTGTCTGTAAAATTCAAAGGAACCATTTTTTGGTCTACCGATAAAAGGAAGGTGGACCTGTAAATTCACCCTTGTCTGTCCGCCGCATTTTTCTCAATAACTACGCCTTGGAATTTTTTTGAAATTTTGCATAAACATTAAACATGATATGAGTAAAAAAAGTAACAGAACAGATTTTCTGGGAAAACTCCGCTCCCACCTCCTCATGGGGTGCCTTTCGGGTTAAAATGGCTAAAATTGACACTTTTGTGCTTTATTAAAAAAAAATTGATGCCTTGGATTTTTATAAAACTTTTTGAAAAGTTGTGACTAACTAATTTCCATATAATTTTTGTCTATACTTCTGATAAGTCTTGGGTGTGCCCTAGGGGCTCTTTTTGGGCTAATAAAAACACTCCATTTTTTGGGGGACTATTTTATGATATTTGTCCAAAATTTTCAGTATGTCTATTTAGCAGTTTTGCATGGTGCTGAACTCTAATTTAAATATGTTCAGGTCTTGAGGACTTTTGAGGCTAAATGGATGTTGGGGGGGGGGAATGATGGACTTAGTCATTCTTTTTTTATGCCTCGTTTACTGTGCACTCGCGGGGGGGGGGACCATGCATGCTTCACTTTTTTTTTTTTTTTTTTATTTATTTAAAAAAATTAAAAAATTTTTTTTTTTTTTTTTATATAGATCTCTGGCTAATCTTCACCGGTCATCCTAATTGTGAGGGGGAGGTATTTCCTAGTATCACAATTTTATGGCAAAGTAGGTTTTCTATAAAGGTTACTGATGAGTCACAATTCAGACTAAAAATAATATAAGAATATTATATATAAAAATATAAAAATAATATAAGAATATTATGAGATTAAAAAAGTTTACTTAGAACTGCATGCCTGTGGAACTCTCTTCTGTTTGCCTGTTTCCCACCTAACTACAACTTGAATGCTTTCAAGTCCAGCATAAACAAATTCCTGATAAACCGCCCCTTTAAGTAATCCAATTTATCAAATCTCCACTAACAACTACGATATTATCCCATTGATTACTGTGCATTAGGCACCGCCAAGACTAGGGGGGCAGGGCAGTACTTTTGACGGACCGTCTTTTTAAAAATCTACCAAAAATCAGGTAATTAATCCGATCAATACAAAATTTTCAGCGATTATTAAGAGAAGAATGAACTTTATAACAGTGTACTTATTTTTCATAAACGATATATTTTTTTGCTTACAACCCCCCCCCTTGTTTTGAAGTAGGAACAAATATGCTTCAAATAATCATCTGAAACTGAACACATATTGTGTTGTTGTAAGGGACAGAATTATAGATTTAAAAAAAAAAAAAAAAAAAAAAATTGTTTGCATACCTTATTTTGACGTCTGAATATCAGAACTTCGATTGTTTAATTATCCCGCTTTTGAGTTTTGAAGTGTGAAATTCGGTGAATATGTTAAGTAAAATAATTAAAGTTAAGCAAAACAAAAAAAATTTTTTTTAATATTTATACGAAAAAAGCCATTTTAAAATCTTTGATAAATAAATTAACAATTTTTTTTTAGCGAGCCGAATAATGTATGACCATTATTAAATAGGGCATGCTTTGAAGAATCGATACAAAAAAAAAAAATTCCATAAATATTGTGCCCTTTGTGTTAAAAATAGCATCATTTTTTTCGATCCCGTTTGAAAACGTTTGCCGCCTTTCGACTACAGTGGACCAAACGCGCTGAAATAATATTTTTTTATTCTGCTTTAAATTGCCCCCCCCCACATTTTGGGGAGCCTGGCCCCCACACACATAAACATTAAAAACCAAACTCATACAAATGGTCACCCATCTGGTACTGGCCAGCCTCAGCTTAATAATACATTGAAATTTTCGTCACTGAAAAATAAGTTTTTTTTTTTTTGCCTGTTTGATCTTCCATAGTTTGCTTTTTATCAAATGCAAACGTAAACAGTGTCAACAGACAACAAATAGATAAATTATTTCAAAAACCTTTTTTTTTTTAAATATTTATGTACGTTTTTTGTGCAAGACAAAAAATGTCAATTGCTAACTTTTTGGGAAAATTTAACATTTAAAATTTAATTAAAAATAGTAGAAAAAGTTTTACATTATTCTGTTTTCTATATGATAAAATTCAGGGTTTTATCTTTCTTGAAAAAAAAAGTTACTCAGAAATAATGGATTTTAATAAATGTAATTTCGTTTTAAAAAACAACTTGATTTTTCGGCCATTTTTGGCGGTGCCTACTATGCATACAATAACCCTTATCCTCGAGTAGCCTCTGGGCCTTGATAAGTGGTGACTCTTTAAAAAAAGGAAAAAAAAAACGTGTAAGCATGTGCACTATTGCATGTTGGGAAAATCAGTTTTGGCTGTCAAGTGGTCAAAGTTCAACGATTTGACCTTTGAAAACTCTACCAAACTCCTCCGCCAATTTTATGTTTAAACACTTGAAATTTTAGATGTAGGTTACTTGACATGGGTCAGGCTTTTAACTTTGATTTGAGCCCTAAAAAATAAAGGTTAATGGGTCAAAATTGGGGTCAAAGTTAAAAAAATTTGACCTTTGAGGTCTTTACTAAATTACTCAGTTAATTTTTGGTCTAAACATTTGAAATTTTACATATAGTGTACTCAGACATAGGGCAAGCTTTTTAATCGGTTTTTAGCCGAAAATTTGATTGCCAAGGGGTCAACGTTCAAAAGAGTTGACCTTTGTGGTCTCTAGCAAACTATTCAGCTAATTTGGGGTCTAAATAGATTTAAAGATTTTAATTAAAAACAAGTTATGCATTGTCCCCACTGAGTGCACAATGACCGAGGCATAAAAAAATAAGTTCAGTATTTGCCCCCCCCCCTCGCTATTTAGCCCCGAAAGTTCCCAAAGGACGTCAAATTCTGGTGAAAATAAACAGATGGTGCAGTTTTAGGCCTTAACATATGTAAATTTAAGTTCTGCACCATGCAAAAAAAGAAATAAGCCCATCATTTGCCTCCACCCCCGTTTAGCCCCAAAACTCCCCAAGGCCTTAACATATTTAAATTTGAGTTAAGCACCATGCAAAACTGCTAAATAGACATGCACAGAAAATTTGGGACAAATATGGTAAAATAGTCCCAAAAAGTGTTTTTATTAGCCCCAAAAGGAGCCCCTGTGGCACACCCAAGAGTTTTCGTGAAGTATAGACAAACAAAATTATATAGAAATCAGTTCCTTATAACTTTTAAGAAAGTTTCATAAAAATCCAAGGCATCAATTTTTTATTTTTTTATTTAATAAGCACAAAAGTGTCAATTTTAGTCATTTTAACCTGAAAGACACCCTGGTGGTGGGGGGGGGGATGGGGGTCCCAGAAAATTCATTCTGTTACTTTTGTACTCGTATCATGTTTAATGTTTGTGCAAAATTTTAAAAAATTGCAAGGCGTAATTATTAAGTGCAAACGGACAAGTATGAATTTACAGGCCCACCCACCTTTTGTCAAGGACTAAAAATACAAATTATCAATCCTTGTCTCAAGAATTTAGAAACAAAAGCTACTGGTGTTTGCAAACATTTGTAGGTTTTTTGAATCTACAAATTGTATTAAAATATCACAAAAAACACTTGTCTAGCTGGGACCACTACCAATAATTTCCCTCGTTCTTTATCTGTGCCTAAACCTAAACATAGTTTTTCCATGAACAAAGCTGTGTTAGAAATCGACAGGAGGATTATCTCCCCTCTATTGCCAAAATTTAAAGGGTGTACAATTTGCCTTCTATAATTAGAGGCGCCCAAATGCTATTAAACTCTAGCCTTGGTCTGCCGAGTAATTATTTTTTCTTCTTTTAGCATATTTGCTGCATCCTTGAGTTACCTTACCCTCCACCTTTAATCTCTGTCAATCATTTTGATCTCCTTCTACAAAATGAAGCATGTTCTTTTCTTTCTATATGTGATCACCTAGTCCAGACTTTTCAACCTCTCCCCATGTCATGGCTTTACGGTGTTCATCTAGCCCTACCTTTAGGGGGGCGAACTTTAATAGTCTGATAAAGTTTAGCATTTATGCAAGACCTACAGCTTCGGAGAAGTAGTACATGTTGTTGCAGTCTGTGTTTACATTAAAATGATTTATGATACTGAAATCTTGACCAACAGGAGAAGAATCGAATTGTTCAATGAAAAGAGTGGTATACGATGGGAATGGCAGAGGTTTGATAGATTGTAAAAGTATTTTGGGTTTGGAAGACTCAAAGACATGATTATTGATTGATGGCTCGGAAGATTTAGACTATTAGTCTGCAGCTCTGAAAGGTGAATGGGGGTTGAGGATTGGCTGTCAGAATGAAATGCAACAATGAGAGGCATAAAGAAATGTGTAAAAATAACAGTAGGAATAGTTAAAATGGAACACGTACATCAAATCCGTGGCCTAGGTTGCTGGAAAAATGATTAGATATCTCACTGCTGATGCAATTCTCTACCTATATAAAAGCCAGGTACATCCAAGGATGGAGTACTCTTGTCACATCTGGGCAGGAGCTACTAGAACGACTTATCCTACCTTGATAGTTCAAAATCGACAGTAGCATAGTGGCAGATGCCCTTTTCTCTTCCCTGCAACTTCTTTCCCACAGAAGACATTGCGAGCCTGTTTCTGATTTGTCATTATTTTCATGGCAAGTGTTCGTCTGAGCTCCAATCTATGGTCCCCCCTCGCTAAACTTTCAAAAAACACTTGTCTAGCTGGAATTACTATCAATTTCCCCCACTCTTTATCTGTGCCTCAACCTAAACGTAGATTCCATGAATAAAGCTTCTTATAACTGCACGCCTGTGGAACTCTCTTCTGTTTGCCTGCTTTCCAGCTGATTACAATTTGGTCATTTTCAAGTCCAACGTAAATAAATTCTTGCTGAAGCGTCCCCTAAAGTAATTTAATTTACAAAATTTCCATTACCAACTTCCATTATGATATTATCCCATGACTACTGTACCCTCATCCTCTAGTGGCTTCTATGGAAAAAGAAAAAAGTTTGTGCTATATGTAGATGTTGGGATTAGACAAAATGTGTATATGTAGTTTGAAGGCCATGACAATGCCGTCTTGTAGAAAAAAAGTTACATAATAGACAAGATAAAAAGAATAATGGCAATATTGAAAGAATTTAGACGAATACAAATAAAAACAAATGCAACAAAATACATAAGAAGGTTAATAGTTCGAGTATTATAGCTGAAAATGGACAGGAATGATGTTCATTCCTCAATGTTAAAACTTTTCCCCCACTCTGACTTCCGTTCTTTAATTCTGTGATAAGTTGCGAGAATTTTAAGTCGTAGCAGGAGACAAGGGAGGCAACTTTGTCCTAAGCGGTAAAGAGTTACTCCTTTTATATTGTATATTTTGTTGTCCTAACACTGGTGTTCTGGCATTTTGGTGTTTTATAAAAATTTATCACATTTGGTATTTGCAAAATTTTGGTGTTTTAACTGATATTCTGGCATTTTGGTGTTTTAACTGATATTCTGGCATTTTGGTGTTTTAACTGATATTCTGGCATTTTGGTGTTTTAACTGATATTCTGGCATTTTGGTGTTTTAACTGATATTCTGGCATTTTGGTGTTTTAACTGATATTCTGGCATTTTGGTGTTTTAACTGATATTCTGGCATTTTGGTGTTTTAACTGATATTCTGGCATTTTGGTGTTTTAACTGATATTCTGGCATTTTGGTGTTTTAACTGATATTCTGGCATTTTGGTGTTTGTCTCAGAATCTACCCCTTTGAACATGTGTTCTGAAATTTTAATGCTTTTTCTTGAAAGTTTCCCCAATTTGAGCTAGTTTTTTGTCATTATGGTGATAGACCAGTATCTCGCTTCTCTATATTGATAGTCCACCTTTTTGGTGTTTTATAAAAAATGAATCCTTGTTTATCTGTAGTTTTTCCTGGATTACACATTGATAAGTTGAAAGAGACTTATTTGAATATTAGAGCTTAAATGAGAAAGGCGTTAAATTCCCTCCCCACTCTTCTCTCCGTTTGACACAACTCCCAAGAGAGAAATAGACAGAACGAGGTTATTAGATTTGTGTTTGTTCGAGGTCTACGAAAACAATAACTTTGCTTTTTGGTTATCTTTAAGATTACTGTTTCTGCTTCACTTCCGTCGTCGTTTGTAATTTTTTTTTTTTTTTTTTTAAATCTTTTGTAGAGCATCATTGTTTATTTGAAAATAAAGAATAGTTAAAGGAAGCTCTCTTGCTCCTCTCCTATGTTAAGAAGGGTTTTTCTAAATAACGTTATTTTAAATAAAATATGCATCAAGTGCGCTTGAAAGCCAAATTACAACGCAATTTTACGAAAATAAACATTTTACTTGCTTGAAATTTATAATTTAAACATGTTTCAGAATCAAACTCCATCCTCAGTATCTTGTTACTTTTTTTTTTTTCTTGCCAAGTTGTAAAGTTAAAGAAAACTCAGTAATAAAGATCCATGCGTTGTCTCAGTCGTTGTATTTTGAAATGTCGGGAATGGTGCATTGGCGATGCGAGATTAACATCAGGGGGTGTAAGTTCTGGCTTTCAAGCTCACTTGATGCATATTTTATTAAAAGTAAATCAACGCTTCTATAACGCAACTCCCACCCCTGATGTTGTTAACATCATTTTTTTTTGTATTTTTTTTTTTTTTTAAATTCTTACCATAGGAACGTACTGATGCTACACTTGACCTTTTCTGTCCCGGTCAGTGGAGGAGAAATCCTATAGACTGAGACAATTTTTTTTTTTTTTTTCCCCTATCCAGCGCTGATCCTGGATATGACCTTAAACTATATCCAGTGGTGAGGCTCCAGCTTGCAGGCTTTGGTGAGTGTAGAACCACCCTTTAATTGCTATTGCTCCCAGGTCCACTCTGACCCGGAGTGATAGTACCTATTAGGGTCCCAACTATGGGTTAAATAGACCGACTTGAAAACAACAAATATATTCTATTAAAATTTTTTCTTCAAAATCTTTGGATTCGGCATTAAATAACCCGAAAAGGGTTGATATGCTGTAAAACAAAAACAACCAACCAACCAACCTATCCAGCATGCCTCTTCTTGGGATCTGGATTTTCCCCACATAAAAAACCGATCTTGTGTCTAACTCTGCCCTCGTGGGAAGGCAAGTAAATAGGAACATAGGGACAACCGGAAATGAAATTGAAACAGTAATCGTGAAGATAACCTTATTTCTTATACACTCAGGTGTGGAAGAGGGATGTAAAACCTTGAAAGAATTTCTACCATCACAGCCAATCATCAGTATAGAATGGTAAATCAATATTATGATGATGATCGATTTTGGAACCAAACATTTATTAAGCTCGTGCAGAATCCAATTGCAGCAGAACAATATTTGCTGCGGGATTTAAATCCCGCTGGCAAGAACCAAGGAGATTTTTCTTTTCTTTCTTTTTTTTTTTTTTTTTTTTTTGCTACAGAAGAGTTACCATCTATCAAGGCCTAAAGGCCATTCGAGGATAAGGGTTACTGGGCATACATTAGTCAATGGGATTATAGCATAGTAATCATAAGTAGTGGAAATTTTGTAAATTGGATTACTTAGGCGAGGGGGGGCAGTTCATCAAGAACTTGTTTACATTGGACTTGAAGACAATCAGATTGTAGTCAGCTGTAAAACAGGCAAACGGAAGAGAGTTCCACAGGCACTCAGTTCTAAGAAAGAAGCTTTGTTCTTGGAATCTACGTTTAGGTACAAATAAAGAGTGGGGGGGAAAATTATTGATAGTGGCTTTGGCTATCTGACTCGCATGTTTGCATCTATCTGTTGTCCTTAGATCATCCGCATAGCTGCAGCCGAATAACATAACTCTAAATACCATAGAACTATTAATCTGCTAGAGATTCATTCTCCTCCATGGCCATCCAACGTCCTGCTGCCGACGTCATGAAAGTTATCATCTTCTAGATGCATATCTTAACTAGGACTAGGGATGCATCTCTTCCAGTGAATTAATATGACTCCAGATACCAACCTGGAAATTTCTTATGAGTCTGTGCAAAAAGGTAGGCTAAGTCCAAAAAACATTACTCTTACCTTTTGTACATGCACAAAATTAGATATTCATAACTAAAAGTTGCTTGGTTTTTAACCTTTCGTATCCATCTGTCCATAGCTCAGACAGTAATGATGCTAAATGTTCTGGGTTCAATTCTAGTGGATGGTACCCAAGGTATATATATATATATATATATATATATAAGGTAAAAATAAAAGCCAAGAACAATGCGAGATTTTTTTTTTTATATGGAGTAAAATTAAATGCAAACAAAAGAAATAAAGTTCTTTTTTTTTGTTGTTTGTTTTTTCTTTTTCACACAAATTTTAACTCTAAACAACAGTCATTTTTTTTTTCTGTTGTATTCGATGGTGTTATAAATCTAAATATATTTCAGACCTATTAGTCCTTTTTCAAGAGAAGACAGCGGAAGAGTGTTCAAAATTGGAAAAGCAGCCGCAGAGTTTGCCACGTGATACCGCGAAATATAAAACAAAAAATGACGTTAGGAGAACGTTAAAATAAATCAGTTGGTGTTTGAAATACTTGTTGCGTTTGTGAATCAAGGGAGATGACTATTCAAGCAAGGGTTTTTTTTTGTTTGTTTTTTTTTATTATTATTTTAATTATTGTTTTTTTATGTTTTAAACTTATATTATAAAAGCGGAGCTCAATTCCAGTCTATTGTTTAGTGTGGGAGTATTTTTTTTTTTTAAATATATATATATATTTTTTTTTTTTATAACTTTTGAAATCATTATTATATATTAGATAATAATCAGGAATTTGCAATCATTATATATTAAATAATAATCACTAGAGAATTGGCTCTATAATAAGAAATCTGCATGAATTAAAATGTTTATGCATAGTTTACAATTGGGCAATGCCGGCCTAGTATTTTTACAAAGTTATTATTCGACTATATATGGTATATTGTTACCACATCTTAGCTGATGCTTCTACCATTAATCTCTTCTTTTGATACAGGGTTAAAAAAAAAAAAAAAGAAAAAAAGAACCTCTAATAGGTTCAGTACTGTCTACCAAGTGCTATGCTCTGTCCCATCACCATACTTGTTTTGCGAGTACTTCAATGAAATGTGTTCCAATAAACTTGCTGCGCTGGTGTCTCCTTGGCACAAATATCCCCGACCATCAGAAGAATCCCACCTTTTCACTGTTTAAGCCCACGGATGCTTGAAAGCTTTCTACTGATAGGTCCTTTTCTCAAACTGCTAACCTTTTGGAATTTCCTCCCTGCTTCCCATTTCTCTGACTATACCAACATGCCTAAATTTAAAATGTAAAGTTAACAAACAGAACTTCCTACTTTAAATGCCCTTATAAATATGGCTCTTAAATCAGAGCATCTCCCTTATGCCTCAGTGGCAATGTGTTTTATTTTGGAGTGAAAGTATAACTTTGAGTTCTCTTCCACTGCAAGAACTCGGACAACTGGATTCGAAAGTGTGATTGAGAAGTCAGCATCTCCAAGGAGGGGCAGTCCTGGCTATGACCTTAAACTATATCCGATGGTGAGGCCCCAGTTTGTGGGCTTTGGGGAGTGTGGAGCTATCCCTTAATTGCCATTGCTTCCATGTCCACTCTGACCCGGAGTGGTATTACCTGTTAGGGTTTCAACTATGGGTTAAATAGAAACCGACTTGAAAAAAAATATATTCTATTAAAAACTTTTTCTTCAAAATCACTGAATTCGGCATTAAATGACCTGAAAAGGGTTGATATGCCGTAAAACAACCAACCAAGGCGGGGCATTCTGACCTACAGAGTGCTTGGGCGACCCTGTCGGCATTTCCTGGAAAGAGCACCTCAGGTGATTAGCAATAAACTAACCCCTTCTCAAAGAGAAAAGGCTAAGTCTGGGAGGGTGAACCTAGTAGAACTGCACAGCAATAGAATTACATTGAAATCCACAGGAATGCTCGAATCTCTGTTGATTTTTTGGGGGTCAAGGATAGAAATCCCTAACCGAGTTTTGTTTTGGAGTGAATGTAAAAGACAAAATCATTTCTGTGATTGAGCAGTAAATCACAGTTGAATTGCAAAAACAAACCATGCCGTTTTTTATTATTAGGTCATTCATTGATAAATCTATATCGATTTTCTCTGAATTTCAATAAAAAAAAATATGACAAATCGATATTCTGCTTCTGCGTTGATTTCCATTAAGCTTTTGTGTTCTACTAGTTGAATATTGTGTTCGTGAATTTTTGGGATAACGATTGATAATCTAAATATTAATTTACTTGTTCGTATGTCCAGTGTCACAAATAAACAAAAATATCATCACAGTAAACATCAATTAATGAGAAACGAGTTACCTCCCTTTATCGTCGATCTTTATCAGTTAAAAATCATCAAAACCATTTCTTCTCCAAAAATTTAAAAAAAAAAAAAAAAAAAAAAAAAAAATTGGTTATCTGTTTATGGTTTCAGAATTGAAAATATCCGCAAAGTGTACATTTTCAAAAAAAAAAAAAAAATATATATTCATATATTCGTTCATTTAAATTTATCTTAATTTTTGTTGGTCCCCCGACCAAAGGAGGGTGTACCTGTAAATTCACCCTTGTCCGTCTGTCCGTCCGTCCGGGAGATAAATAGATAGAGATATAGAGAAAGTGTGTGTGGATTTAGGCAGCATGTTTTCATTTAAACACACATAATAGAGCTCCTAGCGTTTCCGTGTAATTCTTTTTTGAAAGTTAATTCTACTTTTTGTATAATTGTTCTTGTTTGTTAAATTGCTGTATATAAGATCTGTTGGTGTCTTTTGGTTCTATTTTTTGTCAGTATATTTAACAGGCTATTTTATTTTATAATAAAAAAAGTCATGTTGAAAATTTTTTCTTAAAATTTAAAATATGTGCAAGTGGATTGACATCTATTCCTTTATAATTTTATGTAAAAAAATTATCCAGAAAAAAAAAGTATTTTGTGTTGAATTTTCATTGAAAAAAAAAAATCTAAATGTAAATTTTTTTTTTTTTTTTTTTTTTTTTTTTTAATCGATTCTTTTTAGTCCCCCAACAAAAGGAGGGTGGACCTGTAAATTCACCCTTGTCCATTTGTCCGTTTGTCTGTTTGTACTTTTCTCAATAACTACACCTTGGAGTTTTTTTTTAAATTTTGCACAAACATTAAACATGATATAAGTAAAAAAGTAACAGAATGGATTTTCAGGGGAAACTCTGGTTGCTCCTTTAGGGGTGCCTTTCGAGTTAAAATGGCTGAAACTAACACTTTAGTGCTTATTAAAAAAAATTTGATGCCTTGGATTTTTATAAAACTTTCTGGAAAGTTATAATTGATTTCTATATACTTTTGTTTGTCTATACTTCGTGATAACTCTTGTATATGTCCTAGGGGCTCTTTTAGGGCTAAAAAAAAACACTCCATTTTTGGGACTATTTTACCATATTTGTTTCAAATTTTCTGTGTATATCTATTTAGCAGTTTTGCATGGTGCTGAACTCAAATTGAAATATGCAAAGGTCAAATGCTTTCAACTTTGACCCCTTGGCAGCCAAATTTTTCGGCCAAAAAAATGATTAAAAAGCTTGTCCTATGTCTGAATAAACTTTATGTAAAATTTCAAATGTTTAGACCAAAAATTGGCTGAGAAATTTGATAGAAACCGCAGAGGTCAGGGTTTTTTTTTTTTTTTTTTTAACTTTGACCCCAATTTTGATCCCCTTAACATTTGTTTTGGGCTCAAATCAAATTAAAAAGTTTGATCTCTGTCCAAGTAACCTACATCTAAAATTTCAAGTGTTTAGACCCAAAATTAGTGGAGGAATTTAGTAGAATTTTCGAAGATCAAATTGTTAAACTTTGATCCCTTGACAGCCAAATGTCTGGCCGAAAACCGACTAAAAAGATTATCCGAAATCTCAATACCCTTTATGCCAAATCTCGAGTCTGTAGACTAAAAATTGACAGAAGTTTGGTGGGGAAATGTACACACACACACAGATAATTTCATTTTTATAGATATAGATTGGTGTCCTACTTAAAGCTTAGGGTTAATGAGATAGGAATGATGCTAAACAGTATGGGAGTACAGTGTAACCCGGATATAAAAGACCTGAATATAAGAAAACGGATAGAAGAGATTTTCTCCGGTCCTAAATTAAAGCCTGTGTTAATGTAGTGTCACCCTGATATAAGAACAACTCGGATATAAAAGTTGTAAGGCCAGTATAAGAAGTGTCTTATATCCGAGTTACACTGTACTAACATTGAGAAATAGTATGAAGTAGATACGCCACAGCTGGGTAGCTTTTGCTGAGAAACTTTGTCAATGGAAATTCCGCTTGACGCTTGGTACATGGAGAGAGAGAAAAAAAAAGTGTGTGTGAGATTTTTTTTTTTTTTTGTTTTTTTTTTACAAAGGCATCACCACATTATCAAGGCCCAGAGGCCACTCAAGGATAAGGGTTAAAGAGTGTACAGTAGAAATTGGTCAATATAGTAATCATTAGTAATGAAATTTTGGTAAATTTGATAACTTATATGGAACGGTTCATCAAGAACTTATTTACTTTAGACTTGAACACAACCATATTGTAGTCAGCCGGAAAGCAGGAAAACGGAAGACAATTCCACAGGCGTGCAGTTCTAAGAAAGAAGCTTTGTTCATGGAATCTACGTTTAGGTTTAGGCACAGATAAAGAGTGGGGGAAATTATTGATAGTGTTTACAGCTAGACGAGTGTTTCTTGTGAAAGTTTGGCGAGGGGGGACCATAGATTGAAGCTCAGATGAACACTTTCCATGAAAATAACGATACATCAGAGACAAACTCGCAACATCTCTTCTGTGAGATAGAGGTTGCAAGGAGGAGAAAAGGACATCTCCTACGAGGCTACGAAGTCTATTTTGAACTCTATCAAGGCAGGACAAGTCCTTTCTAGCAGCTCCTGCCCAGATGTGGCAACAGTATTCCATCCTTGGACGTACCTGGCTCTTATATAGGTAGAGAATAGCATCAGCAGTGAGATATCTACTGGATCGATAGAAAGATCCCACCATTTTTCCAGCGGCCTTGGCAACAGATTTGATATATGTGTTCCATTTAAGATCAGGAGTAATGGTCAAGCCCAGAAGCTTGTCAAAACTTATATATATATATATATATATATATATGTATGTATGTATGTATGTCGGGCTGGGGGTATGATTCTGTTCAGTTCTAGGAGATTCATCCTCCTAGGCTTTACCCCTATCAGAAAACGGTTAGTTTATTGCTGATCTCGTAAGGCGCAACTACTGATAAATGCCAGTGGGTCTGCTCAAGCACTTAACCTAGTGTTGCTGACTATTCAAAACCTCATCCGATCTTGTCTCACCTCCTCTGTGTGTTTTTTTTTTTTTTTTTTTTTTTAACAAGTCCATCTAGAACTTCTACCTTGTTTGGTGTATAGCCCTACTTTTATGCCGTCATGCATCAACTTAACCATTTTGATGAAATTATTGATAGAACCGTGAGCAGTGGTTCGAGGCAGTAGACTCAATTTATTTTAGGCAAACATTCAAACTTGTAGAATTGATTTTTTTTCTTTTTTCCTTTTTGTTTCCTTTTTGTTTTCTTTTCTTTTTGTTTTTTGTTTCCTTTTTGTTTTCTTTTCTTTTTGTTTTTTGTTTTCTTTTTGTTTTCTTTGTTTCTTTTTGTTTTCTTTGTTTCTTTTTGTTTCTTTTTGTTTTCTTTGTTTTCTTTTTGTTTTCTTTTCTTTTTGTTTTCTTTGTTTTCTTTTCTTTTTGTTTTCTTTTTTGTTTTCTTTTCTTTTTCTTTTCTTTTTTTCTTTTTTGTTTTCTTTTTTGTTTTCTTTTTTGTTTTCTTTTCTTTTTTTTCTTTTCTTTTTTTCTTTTCTTTTTTTTCTTTTCTTTTTGTTTTCTTTTCTTTTTGTTTTCTTTTCTTTTTGTTTTCTTTTCTTTTTGTTTTTTCTTTTTGTGTTTTCTTGTGTTTTCTTTTTGTGTTCTTTTTCTTTTTGTGTTCTTTTTCTTTTTGTGTTCTTTTTCTTTTTGTTTTCTTTTTCTTTTTGTGTTCTTTTTCTTTTTGTTTTCTTTTTCTTTTTGTTTTCTTTTCCTTTTTGTTTTCTTTTCCTTTTTGTTTTCTTTTCCTTTTTGTTTTCTTTTCCTTTTTGTTTTCTTTTTTTTGTTTTCTTTTTGTTTTTGTTTTCGTTTTCTTTTTGTTTTCTTTTTCTTTTTGTTTTCTTTTTCTTTTTGTTTTCTTTTTCTTTTTGTTTTCTTTTTCTTTTTGTTTTCTTTTTCTTTTTGTTTTCTTTTTCTTTTTGTTTTCTTTTTCTTTTTGTTTTCTTTTTTTCGGAAAATACTATAAGAATGGGAGGTTACATTTGTCAGTTGGTCATCATAATTATATTGCAACAATACTTGTTTTGCAGAAGAGCAGTCACATTTGTTTTGGTAATGTGTAGACACTGTATCATAGAAAGAAAATGGCCACCGAGTTCGAGTATTATGTAAAAACTCGAAATATAAATTACTAGCATTTCAGCCCAGCGTTGCCCGGGTGTTTGGAGATGTATGTTGAGCAAAAAAAAAAAAACAAGCGGTCAATTTTTTTAACTTTGACCCCTATTATGACCCTATAACATAATTGTTTTGAGCTCAAACCAAATTATTAAGTTAGATCCATGTCCAAGGAACCTATATTTAAAATTTCAAGTGTTTAGACCTAAAATTGTCGGAATTTGGTAGAGTTCTCAAAGGTCAAGTTGTTGAACTTTGACCCCTTAACAGCCAAATTTCTGGCCGAAAACCGATTACAAAGATTTTTCCAAATCTCAGTACCCTGTATATCAAATTTCGGGTCTGTAGACTTAATATTGACAGTTATTGCTTGGGAAAATGTACACACACACACACACAACATACACATTCACTTTTTTTTATATATATATACATATATATAATAGATAAAGACTCCCCCCCCCCAAAAAAAAATAAATAAAACAAGAGAAGGGTGAACCTGTAAATTCACCCTTGTCCATTCATCTGTCCGTACTTTTCTCAATAACTACGACATGAAGCTTTTTGAAATTTTGCACAAACGTTAAACATGATATGAGTAAAAAAGTTACACAACAGATTTTTCCGGAAAACCCCGGTTGCCTCACCTAGGGGTGCCTTTCGGGTTAAAAGGGCTAAAATTGACACATTTGTGCTTATTAAAAAAAATTGATGCCTTGGATTTTTATAAAACTTTCTGAAAAGTTGTAACTAACTGATTTCTATATAATTTTGTTTGTCCATGCTTTGCGATAACTCTTGGGTGTGCTAATAAAAACACTCCATTTTTGGGACTATTTTAACATATTTGTCCAAAATTTTCTGTGTATACCGCTTTAGCAGTTTTGCATGGTACTGAACTCAAATTTTAATGTTATGGCCTTGGGGACTTTTGGGGCTAAATAGGGGGGGGGAGCAAATGATGGACTTAGTCATTTCTTTTTTTTGCATAGGGCAAAACTCAAATTTACATATTGTTAAGGCCTAAAACTGAACCGTTTGTTCATTTTCACCAGAATTTGATATCCCCGGGGGGCTTTTGGGGCTGAATGGGGAGGGGCAAATACTGAACTTAGTCATTTTTTATGCCTCGTTCACTGTGCACTCAGGGGGACAATGCATGCTTCACTTGTTTTTAATTGCATTTTCACCCCAAACAAGGTAGAGTGGCACTTTGATATAGGGAGAGCTACTATCTGGTGTTGAGATCGTGTAGTGGACTTTCGGTCAGCGTTCAAGTTGTGGATAACTTGACAAAGACTAAAGTTACTTCTCATGAAAGAGGAGAACTATTTATGGCACAATGGGAAATTCCATTGTGCACACATGGGCCAGTCTATTCCTTGGATTGTGATTGGCTGAATCACCTGATTGGATATGCTTGTACATAAATACAAGCCCTCAGTCCAGCTCAATCTGATGTCTGTCTTGTGCATGAGCTGAACCCTTGGTAAGTGTTGCTGCTATTATTGTTGTTGTTGTTGTGTGTTATTGACTAACACAGTTCTTTTGATTATTCTACATCTGGGACATAATTTGTAGGGGTACAAACTAAGGAGTTGAGCAGCAAGATGTCTGTTTACATTATATTTAAACTTCTGCATGACTGTACAGTAAGGGAAGCAGGAACCTGGAAGGCAATTCCAAAGTCTAGCAGTTCTAGAGAAGAAACTAGTAGAGTAGAAGGCTTTCTTGTTCATAAAGATAAGTTTGCTTCACGCCAAAAAATGGTTTTTTGTATTGAACGACGAAATCCATCTTTTCAATAGTTACATCTCCAACCATCAATTGGTCCTGGACAAACTAAACTATATCCAGTGGTGAAGCCCCAGCTTGCAGGCTTTGGGGAGTGTGGAGCCACCCTTTAATTACCATTGCTCCCAGGTCCACTCTGACCCAGAGTGGTAGTACATGTTAGGGTCCCAACTATGGGTTAAATAGAAACTGATTTGAAAACAACAAATATATTCTATTAAAAAATTTTTCTTCAAAATCTTTGGATTCGGCATTAAATAACCCAAAAAGGGTTGATATGCCGTAAAACAAAAACAACCAACCAACCATCAATTGATTGCAAATAACGGTTTAATGGGTATGGTAAATTACTGACTTTACACCGCCAAGAACTGACGCTTGGCAATCCATTTAATCATTTCTAAATTGTCACGCAGCTTCATGTGTTATATTCTGTAATGTTCTGTTAATTATCTATTCGCATATTTAACTCTTTTATTCATCAGACCGTGACCGTCTAGTGTGCTAGTGTATGTCTTAACAGCTGTGCTCATCTTGTCTCTGAGTGTGTGTGTGTGTCAAAACATAACAACATACCTGTCTTCTGCTGGACCTCTGGGGGATTTGTCGATTATCTTGGGGGAGCTGGAACCTTTTAACAAAGACCCTTAAAGACAAGAACCCAAGACACTTTATTTTTATATTTTTTTTATTCCCTCCCAAGCATTTCGTCACAGCAGACTCGAATGAAGCACAATCTTTGGCTTTTTCTCTGCATCTATTTGGGAAGTCCTTGTTTAACCCATTTTGTCTCTTCGGCGTATAAAACCCAACTCAGTAAAATTAACTCAGTTTATTCAAACTGGAACCTTTGACACGTCAGATCTGGTCCCCATTTGCATGCCTTCACACCCCAGGCATTTAATAGAATGATCCAATAGAAACCAAACACTTCTGGAACCAAATATGGGGGAAGCCACAAAGCCTAATAAAAAAACCCTTATATGGCTGAAAGACATAAGAAATGAACACCAGGAAACTGAAGAAGGAAGGAAAACAGAAATTAATACACACTCGAGAAATTGGAAAGCACCAGGTCATGATCGATATACATGCATATTGGTTTAAAAAAATTCACATGATTAACTGGTGAGAGGATGTATCTGTAAAATACTGGTCTTAAAAAACTCACAACATAATTAACTGGTGAGACGATGTATCTGTAAAATATTGGTTTAAAAAAAAATTCACATGATTAACTGGTGAGAGGATGTATCTGTAAAATACTGGTTTTAAAAAATTCACAACATGATTAACTGGTGAGAGGATGTATCTGTAAAATATTGGTTTTAAAAAATTCACAACATGATTAACTGGTGAGAGGATGTATCTGTAAAATATAGGTTTTAAAAAAAATTCACAACATGATTAACTGGTGAGAGGATGTATCTGTAAAATATTGGTTTTAAAAAATTCACAACATGATTAACTGGTGAGAGGATGTATCTGTAAAATATAGGTTTTAAAAAAAATTCACAACATGATTAACTGGTGAGAGGATGTATCTGTAAAATATTGGTTTTAAAAAATTCACAACATGATTAACTAGTGAGAGGATGTATCTGTAAAATATTGGTTTTAAAAAATTCACAACATGATTAACTGGTGAGAGGATGTATCTGTAAAATATTGGTTTTAAAAAAATTACAACATGATTAACTGGTGAGAGGATGTATCTGTAAAATATTGGTTTTAAAAAAATTACATGATTAACTGGTGAGAGGATGTATCGGTAAAATATTGGTTTAAAAAAATTCACAACATGATTAACTGGTGAGAGGATGTATCTGTAAAATATTGGTTTTAAAAAAATTCACAACATGATTAACTGGTGAGAGGATGTATCTGTAAAATATTGGTTTTAAAAAATTCACAACATGATTAACTGGTGAGAGGATGTATCTGTAAAATATTGGTTTAAAAACATTCACAACATGATTAACTGGTGAGAGGATGTATCTGTAAAATATTGGTTTTAAAAAAATTCACAACATGATTAACTGGTGAGAGGATGTATCTGTAAAATATTGGTTTTAAAAAAATTCACAACATGATTAACTGGTGAGAGGATGTATCTGTAAAATATTGGTTTTAAAAAAATTACATGATTAACTGGTGAGAGGATGTATCTGTAAAATATTGGTTTTAAATAAATTACATGATTAACTGGTGAGAGGATGTATCTGTAAAATATTGGTTTTAAAAAAATTACATGATTAACTGGTGAGAGGATGTATCTGTAAAATATTGGTTTTAAAAAATTCACAACATGATTAACTGGTGAGAGGATGTATCTGTAAAATATTGGTTTTAAAAAATTCACAACATGATTAACTGGTGAGAGGATGTATCTGTAAAATATTGGTTTTAAAAAATTCACAACATGATTAACTGGTGAGAGGATGTATCTGTAAAATATTGGTTTTAAAAAATTCACAACATGATTAACTGGTGAGAGGATGTATCTGTAAAATATTGGTTTTAAAAAAATTCACAACATGATTAACTGGTGAGAGGATGTATCTGTAAAATATTGGTTTAAAAAAATTCACAACATGATTAACTGGTGAGAGGATGTATCTGTAAAATATTGGTTTTAAAAAAATTACATGATTAACTGGTGAGAGGATGTATCGGTAAAATATTGGTTTAAAAAAATTCACAACATGATTAACTGGTGAGAGGATGTATCTGTAAAATATTGGTTTTAAAAAAATTCACAACATGATTAACTGGTGAGAGGATGTATCTGTAAAATATTGGTTTTAAAAAATTCACAACATGACTAACTGGTGAGAGGATGTATCTGTAAAATATTGGTTTTAAAAAATTCACAACATGATTAACTGGTGAGAGGATGTATCTGTAAAATATTGGTTTAAAAAAATTCACAACATGATTAACTGGTGAGAGGATGTATCTGTAAAATATTGGTTTTAAAAAAATTCACAACATGATTAACTGGTGAGAGGATGTATCTGTAAAATATTGGTTTTAAAAAATTCACAACATGATTAACTGGTGAGAGGATGTATCTGTAAAATATTGGTTTTAAAAAATTCACAACATGATTAACTGGTGAGAGGATGTATCTGTAAAATATTGGTTTTAAAAAATTCACAACATGATTAACTGGTGAGAGGATGTATCTGTAAAATATTGGTTTTAAAAAATTCACAACATGATTAACTGGTGAGAGGATGTATCGGTAAAATATTGGTTTAAAAAAATTCACAACATGATTAACTGGTGAGAGGATGTATCTGTAAAATATTGGTTTTAAAAAAATTCACAACATGATTAACTGGTGAGAGGATGTATCTGTAAAATATTGGTTTTAAAAAATTCACAACATGATTAACTGGTGAGAGGATGTATCTGTAAAATATTGGTTTAAAAAAAAATTACATGATTAACTGGTGAGAGGATGTATCTGTAAAATATAGGTTTTAAAAAAATTACATAATTAACTGGTGAGAGGATGTATCTGTAAAATATAGGTTTAAAAAAAAAAAACATGATTAACTGTAAAATATTGGTTTACAAAAATTCACAACATGATTAACTGGTGAGAGGATGTATCTGTAAAATATTGGTTTTAAAAAAATTCACAACATGATTAACTGGTGAGAGGATGTATCTGTAAAATATTGGTTTTAAAAAAATTCACAACATGATTAACTGGTGAGAGGATGTATCTGTAAAATATTGGTTAAAAAAAAATACATGATAAACTGGTGAGAGGATGTATCTGTAAAATATTGGTTTTAAAAAAATTCACATGATTAACTGGTGAGAGGATGTATCTGTAAAATATTGCTTTTAAAAAAAAATACATGATTAACTGGTGAGAGGATGTATCTGTAAAATATTGGTTTTAAAAAAATTCACAACATGATTAACTGGTGAGAGGATGTATCTGTAAAATATTGCTTTTAAAAAAATTACATGATTAACTGGTGAGAGGATGTATCTGTAAAATATTGGTTAAAAAAAAATTCACAACATGATTAACTGGTGAGAGGATGTATCTGTAAAATATTGCTTTTAAAAAAATTACATGATTAACTGGTGAGACGATGTATCTGTAAAATATTGGTTTAAAAAAAAATCATAACATGATTAACTGGTGAGAGGATGTATCTGTAAAATATTGGTTTAAAAAAAATTCACAACATGATTAACTGGTGAGAGGATGTATCTGTAAAATATTGGTTTTAAATAAATTCACATGATTAACTGGTGAGAGGATGTATCTGTAAAATATAGGTTTTAAAAAAATTACATGATTAACTGGTGAGAGGATGTATCTGTAAAATATTGGTTTAAAAAAAATTCACAACATGATTAACTGGTGAGAGGATGTATCTGTAAAATATTGGTTTAAAAAAAATTCACAACATGATTAACTGGTGAGAGGATGTATCTGTAAAATATTGCTTTAAAAAAAAATACATGATAAACTGGTGAGAGGATGTATCTGTAAAATATTGGTTTTAAAAAAAATTCACAACATGATTAACTGGTGAGAGGATGTATCGGTAAAATATTGGTTTTAAAAAAATTCACAACATGATTAACTGGTGAGAGGATGTATCTGTAAAATATTGCTTTTAAAAAAATTACATGATTAACTGGTGAGAGGATGTATCTGTAAAATATTGCTTTAAAAAAAATTACATGATTAACTGGTGAGAGGATGTATCTGTAAAATATTGGTTAAAAAAAAATTACATGATTAACTGGTGAGAGGATGTATCTGTAAAATATTGCTTTAAAAAAAATTACATGATTAACTGGTGAGAGGATGTATCTGTAAAATATTGCTTTTAAAAAAATTACATGATTAACTGGTGAGAGGATGTATCTGTAAAATATTGGTTAAAAAAAAATTCACAACATGATTAACTGGTGAGAGGATGTATCTGTAAAATATTGCTTTTAAAAAAATTACATGATTAACTGGTGAGAGGATGTATCTGTAAAATATAGGTTTAAAAAAAAATCATAACATGATTAACTGGTGAGAGGATGTATCTGTAAAATATTGGTTTAAAAAAAATTACATGATTAACTGGTGAGAGGATGTATCTGTAAAATATTGGTTTAAAAAAAATTCACAACATGATTAACTGGTGAGAGGATGTATCTGTAAAATATTGGTTTTAAATAAATTCAC
Source organism: Euprymna scolopes (assembly GCF_053919585.1). Classification (NCBI taxonomy): domain Eukaryota; kingdom Metazoa; phylum Mollusca; class Cephalopoda; order Sepiida; family Sepiolidae; genus Euprymna; species Euprymna scolopes. The sequence goes on from NC_136526.1 coordinate 14,876,114, forward strand.
AACATGATTAACTGGTGAGAGGATGTATCTGTAAAATATTGGTTTAAAAAAATTCACAACATGATTAACTGGTGAGAGGATGTATCTGTAAAATATTGGTTTTAAATAAATTCACAATATGATTAACTGGTGAGAGGATGTATCTGTAAAATATTGGTTTTAAATAAATTCACAATATGATTAACTGGTGAGAGGATGTATCTGTAAAATATTGGTTTTAAAAAAATTCACAACATGATTAACTGGTGAGAGGATGTATCTGTAAAATATTGGTTTAAAAAAAATACATGATTAACTGGTGAGAGGATGTATCTGTAAAATATTGGTTTAAAAAAAATACATGATTAACTGGTGAGAGGATGTATCTGTAAAATATTGGTTTTAAAAAAATTACTTGATTAACTGGTGAGACGATGTATCTGTAAAATATTGGTTTAAAAAAAATTCACAACATGATTAACTGGTGAGAGGATGTATCTGTAAAATATTGGTTTAAAAAAAAAATCACAACATGATTAACTGGTGAGAGGATGTATCTGTAAAATATTGGTTTTAAAAAAAATCACAACATGATTAACTGGTGAGAGGATGTATCTGTAAAATATTGGTTTTAGAAATATTCACATGATTAACTGGTGAGAGGATGTATCTGTAAAATATTGGTTTAAAAAAATACATGATTAACTGGTGAGAGGATGTATCTGTAAAATATTGGTTATAAAAAAAATTACATGATTAACTGGTGAGAGGATGTATCTGTAAAATATTGGTTTAAAAAAAATTACATGATTAACTGGTGAGAGGATGTATCTGTAAAATATTGGTTTTAAAAAAATTACATGATTAACTGGTGAGAGGATGTATCTGTAAAATGTTGTTTTAAAAAAATTCACAACATGATTAACTGGTGAGAGGATGTATCTGTAAAATATTGGTTTTAAAAAAAATTACATGATTAACTGGTGAGAGGATGTATCTGTAAAATATTGGTTTTAAAATGAATTATATGATTAACTGGTGAGAGGATGTATCTGTAAAATATTGGTTTTAAAATGAATTATATGATTAACTGGTGAGAGGATGTATCTGTAAAATATTGGTTTTAAAATGAATTATATGATTAACTGGTGAGAGGATGTATCTGTAAAATATTGGTTTTAAAAAAATTCACATGATTAACTGGTGAGAGGATGTATCTGTAAAATATTGGTTTTAAAAAAATTACATGATTAACTGGTGAGAGGATGTATCTGTAAAATATTGGTTTTAAAATGAATTATATGATTAACTGGTGAGAGGATGTATCTGTAAAATATTGGTTTTAAAATGAATTATATGATTAACTGGTGAGAGGATGTATCTGTAAAATATTGGTTTTAAAATGAATTATATGATTAACTGGTGAGAGGATGTATCTGTAAAATATTGGTTTTAAAAAATTCACATGATTAACTGGTGAGAGGATGTATCTGTAAAATATTGGTTTTAAAAAATTCACATGATTAACTGGTGAGAGGATGTATCTGTAAAATATTGGTTTTAAAAAAATTCACAACAAGATTAACAGGTGAGAGGATGTATCTGTAAAATATTGGTTTTAAAAAAATTACATGATTAACTGGTGAGAGGATGTATCTGTAAAATATTGGTTTTAAAAAATTCACAACATGATTAACTGGTGAGAGGATGTATCTGTAAAATATTGGTTTTAAAAAATTCACAACAAGATTAACTGGTGAGAGGATGTATCTGTAAAATATTGGTTTTAAAAAAATTCACATGATTAACTGGTGAGAGGATGTATCTGTAAAATATTGGTTTTAAAATGAATTATATGATTAACTGGTGAGAGGATGTATCTGTAAAATATTGGTTTTAAAAAAATTACATGATTAACTGGTGAGAGGATGTATCTGTAAAATATTGGTTTTAAAATGAATTATATGATTAACTGGTGAGAGGATGTATCTGTAAAATATTGGTTTTAAAAAAATTACATGATTAACTGGTGAGAGGATGTATCTGTAAAATATTGGTTTTAAAAAAATTACATGATTAACTGGTGAGAGGATGTATCTGTAAAATATTGGTTTTAAAATGAATTATATGATTAACTGGTGAGAGGATGTATCTGTAAAATATTGGTTTTAAAAAAATTCACATGATTAACTGGTGAGAGGATGTATCTGTAAAATATTGGTTTTAAAATGAATTATATGATTAACTGGTGAGAGGATGTATCTGTAAAATATTGGTTTTAAAAAATTCACAACATGATTAACTGGTGAGAGGATGTATCTGTAAAATATTGGTTTTAAAAAATTCACAACAAGATTAACTGGTGAGAGGATGTATCTGTAAAATATTGGTTTTAAAAAAATTCACATGATTAACTGGTGAGAGGATGTATCTGTAAAATATTGGTTTTAAAATGAATTATATGATTAACTGGTGAGAGGATGTATCTGTAAAATATTGGTTTTAAAATGAATTATATGATTAACTGGTGAGAGGATGTATCTGTAAAATATTGGTTTTAAAATGAATTATATGATTAACTGGTGAGAGGATGTATCTGTAAAATATTGGTTTTAAAAAAATTACATGATTAACTGGTGAGAGGATGTATCTGTAAAATATTGGTTTTAAAAAAATTACATGATTAACTGGTGAGAGGATGTATCTGTAAAATATTGGTTTTAAAAAAAATTCACATGATTAACTAGTGAGAGGATGTATCTGTAAAATATTGGTTTTAAAATGAATTATATGATTAACTAGTGAGAGGATGTATCTGTAAAATATTGGTTTTAAAAAAATTACATGATTAACTGGTGAGAGGATGTATCTGTAAAATATTGGTTTTTAAAAAAATTCACAACATGATTAACTGGTGAGAGGATGTATCTCTACTATTGTTATTGATAGTCTGTTTCTTAATAATTTTGTTTGTGTTTACTGTTTAATTGTCTTAGTTAACTCTTTTTCGATGGTCCATGATCGTCTAGTGTTCATCTTGTCTCTTTTTTTTTTTTTTTTTTTTCATTTTTCTTCATCTTTTTATTCTAGGAGATGGGACATCCAACATGATGTCTAACATTTACCCCCATTTCAGTGAGTCCCACCAAGAGATCTTTTCAGGATTCTAGCCATCCCCGTCAGTGCAGTCGTTTGTATTTCACTTGCACTTGGTTCACCGGGTATGCTTGCTATGTACTTTATAAAGTTCTTTTTCATAAGCCCAGTTGCTCCTATTATGATTGGTATAATTGAAACTTCTTTTAATTTCCAATTTCGTTTCATATACATAAGTCCTTGGTACTTTGTTATTTTTTCCCTCTCAGCTCTGTTAAGCCCTGCATCATTGGATACACTGACCTCTATTATGGTCGCTTTTTTGTTTGCTCTATACCAAATCACTATATCTGGTTTGACAGCTGCGTTTTCTAGATATGTACCAGTAGGGATAATGTAGTCATAGTGAATTGTGTAGGTGTCATTCCCAACTGTTAGTTCGGGTATATGTTCCCAGGAGTGTGGGTGCGCGTGTGTAAAAACATAACATATACATAATGACATACCTGTCTTCTGCTCGTACCTTCTTCTGGGAGGGATTCGCCAACGTCTTGGTGGAGCTGGTTCTGTTCAACAAAGCTGCATGCAAAACAGGAACCGAAGACGAACGGTTGTTTTTATATATATATTTTTTTTATTTCCTCCTCAGGCATTTCATCTCAGCAGACAAGAATGAATAACAATCTTTGGCTTGCTGTTTCTCTGCATCCATTTGGGAAGTCCTTGTTTAACCCATCTTGTCTCTTCGGCGTCTAGAACCCAACTCACTAAAATTAACTCGTTTATTCAAACCGGAACCTTTGACACATCAGATCTGCTCCCCGTTTGCATACCTTCCAGTTCAACTTGATCGGTCACAGTTTATAGCAAGCATACCCGGTGAACCAAGTGCAAGTGAAATACAAACGATTGCACTGAAAGGGACCGCTAGAATCCTGAAAAGATCTCTTGGTTGGACTCACTAAAATAGGGGTAAATGTCAGACATCTGGTTGGATGTCCCATCCCCTAGAAGAAAAAGTTTAAGAAAAATGAAAAAAAAAGAGACAGCATGACCCTTTGACTCTTTCTGTACCTGCATCTCGCTCAACTTATTGTTTCCCATGATTCAACTCTGTTATTCACTTTGCTAGATAATTAGACAGATAGATAAACCAATAAACTGAATAAATGCTTTCTACCTGGAATTTCCCGGCGATTACATAACGCATGACAAGTTGGAATATCGTTATTTCTTCAGTCCGCATTGACAATATCAGAGTTGTGACCTGAATTCATTGTCATTACATATTTTACTACTCCAAGAATTGGATATTAACCGATACTTGAAATTCCATTTAATCATTTCAAAATAGTCAGGCAACTTCATGACAAATTGGAATATTATTTCTTCAGTCCACATGGAATCATTGCCATAAACATTATTTAAAAAACTTGTTGGACGCATTCTAAGAACATAGCGGCCATTTTCTTTCTAGGCCACTGTGTCTAAACATTATTTTACATAATAGTAGACTAAGGAAATTTGATGTTCATACGTATGTTATCACTCGCTACTCCTTTTTTTTAAAAATGGGATCATACAATCGCAGACAATGCAAAAAAAAAAGTAATATTTTAGAAATGACTGCGGATAACGTTCCAGTGTGCATGGTAAATCACATATTTCGAACGCCAAAAATTTGCTATTAACCGATGCTTGGCAGTCCGTGGAATTATTTTGAAATTGTCAGATAACTTGGGGTTTTTCATATTGAACGATGAGGTCCATCTTTTGAACGTTTTCATCCCCGATAATAAATTGACTGCGAATAACGGTTCATGTTAACTTGAAGATTTTACATTTCCAAGGATTAACTATTAAATGCTTGAAAACCCATGGAATCATCTTGAAATTGTCATAACATAATTATGGATGAGTTTTTTTTTTTTTTTTTGTTAGCCATGCATCTAGCACATCATCTACGGGATCATTTTCCGTAATTTCTGGAATTTACACAAATTTCGACATGAAACATAAGTAGGTAATATTTTCACCTGAAATGCGTTGGTTCAAAAGATCACCAATCTACACGTAAATGGGAGGGAGGGGGGCGCTTATTATTTAATATAGTATAACCCAGATATAAGAGACTTATCAGGGCCCTACAAATCTGTTACATCCGGGTTATACTTACATCATGGTCTCTTATATCGGGGTTACACTGTTCACCAACACAGGCTCTAATTTGGAGCCTAAGAAAATCTCTTATATTCGGGTCTCTTATATCCGGGTTTCATTGTAGACAGGAATGTGTAGAAAAGTAGTCTAATGCCGATACCAGAGAGCTCTCAATAGCTACACCATCTATTTAAATGGTACATACTGTTGTCAAATCTGAATTCTACAGACAAGGTGGGAAAATTCCGTAAATATAACTTTTGGCAATGTTTACACACAGCGGTCTAAAAAGAAAAATGGCTGCTAAGTTTGAGTTTTATGTAAAAAGTGAAACTGACAAAAATCCGTACTCTGCATATAAATTATACAAATAATTGTTCGTAAGGAAAGTTTGCTTCGCTCAAAAATGAGTTATTTTATATTGAACATTGATTCTGTGGTGGTCAACTGGACCATTTCCTGCAAGGGGAGGTCACTTTTGGTGTCGCAATTTTCACAAGTCATGCATGTGTAGCAAAGAAAGTATGTTTAATAACATTTGATAAGACGACTAGATTGAATGTGCGTGTTCAAAAAGGTTCATTTTCATGTGTCGTCACCTTTTCAAAATAATACAAAGATGTTGGAATAAACAGAGGAAAAAAAGGAAGAATGTTCATAAAGAGTACTTATTCCTTGTTTCTTTTTGTTGGTTGAGTAGTAGCCACAAAGAGGAGTGTTTGCTGGCTTTTACAGCAAAAACGGGGTAACTCCTTGTGTCCTGTTTTCTTGGTGATTTGTTTCCTTCTCTCTTCGTTTACAAAGATCCTGGGTTTGTATTTCTCCTTGCCTGCTCTCACAGGCACAGTGATTGTTAAATCTTATTTTTAGCATGTTCCAATCTGATTGGCTAATTAATTTTTATTTTTCTCTTTTTGACTGTCAACTGAGACCGTTATGAGGCCCCCCACACAACAGGGTTGGGGGGGTCTTCTCTTTTTGCAGACATTTTTGTTAATGCAATCTTTTTAAGTGATTCGTTAATTTCATTTAAAAAATTTTTTCCGACTATTTATGATCTAATATTTTAAAAAATTCGTTCCTTTAAATTTATTTTAATTTTTGTTGGTCCCCTGACAAAATGAGACTGGATCTGTAAATTCACCCTTGTCCATCCGCCGTCCGTTTGTCTTTCTGTCTGTCCACACTTTTTTTGAAATTTTGCACAAACATTAAACATGATATGAAAAAAAAAAAAGTACAGAACGTATTTTCCGGGAAAATTTCGCCCACCCCAGGGATGCCTTTCGGGTTAAAATGGCTGAAATTAACACTTTTGTGCTTATTAAAAAAAAAAATTGATGCCTTGGATTTTTATAAAACTTGTATAAAAGTTGTAACTAACTGATTTCTATATAATTTTGTTTGTCTATACTTACAATAACTCTTGGGTGTGCCCTAGGGCTCTTTTAGGGCTAATAAAAGCACTCCATTTTTTGGGACTATTTTACCATATTTGTCCAAAATTTTCTGTGTAGGCCTCTTTAGCAGTTTTGCATGGTGCTTAACTCAAATTTAAATATGTTAAGGCCTTGGGGACTTTAGGGGCTAAATGGGGAAGGGCGGCAAATGATAGGCTTAGTCATTTCTTTTTTTTTGCATGGTGCAGGACTCAAATTTACATATGCACCGTTTGTTCATTTTCACCAGGATTTGACGTCCCCTAAGGACATTTTGGGGCCAAATGAGGGGGGGGGGCAAAATGCTAAACTTAGTCATTTTTTTATGCTTCGTTCACTGTGCACTCACGAGGAACCATGCAAGCTTTACTTGTTTTCAGTTATGAATCACTCATTGAAAAGAAATTATATTAATACATTAAAATTATATTTTTATACATTTTTTTATACAATATTTTGATTTTCATATTTTTAAAATTTATTTCGATATATTTTTGTGTCATCGTAAACACTTGTTTATATTTGACGTTCACATAATGGTCGTTAGATGTCAGTTCTCTTGCAAAGAACGGGTTTATAACTTTTCACTGTTGCTAATATGTCACTGACATGCAGAAGTGTCAAAAAATTATATATAACCGACTTGGGGGTGGGGGGAGGTTTCTTTTTGCAGACATTTTTGTTACCGAAGACTTTTTTGAAAGTTATGCATTAATTTCATTTTATTTATTTATTTTTTTTCATTTTTCCGACAATTTATTACCTAAACCTTTTTGAAAGAAATTAGTTCATTTAAATATTGTCTTAAATTTTTTAAAATTAAAATTCATTTAGTTTATTTCATGTATTGTGAAATACGAAAACGAGCATACATGAATCTTGTGATGCAGTCATTTAATAATAATAATAATAATAAAAAACGTAGTTAAAACTGTCTTTTCGTTTGCTATGTTTTTATTTTATTCAAATTCTCGTTAAATGCAATAGATTTTGTTGAAATATTTTCTCAAAAAGAGAAGACACAAAAATTGGTTTTATTTTATTTATTTTTTTTTTACATGAAAAACTATTAATGGATTTCGTTTCATATATTCTGATTTCGCAATTTTAAGTTTCCAAGGGACGTCAGCATCGGGGGTCCATGTTTTCTATTCAATCTATGACAGACAGAAGCTAGAAACAAAAACTTCACCAGCCACCACACGGAGGAAGGACCTCAGAACGTCTATTCAACATATTCATGCGTTTGAACCAGGGAGAAACGAAAAGTATGCAATGACTCGCATACCAGCTTCATTCATCTCGCACACACATTCCAACACCCTAGGGAAGTCAGGCGAACAGAACGAATTGCTACTAGGTTATACATGCACTAACAAGAACAAGGTAAACCCACTCACACACATATACATATTACCACGCTGGCAAATATTCGTACACATATTGCTTACACATGCATAGGCACTCTATGAACGTATTAAGCCTTGTGACTATTAACCAAACTTTAATTACCCAAACACGTGTTTGCATTAATGAACATTTTCATGATTGTAAGTGACTTTTATATTCTTGTATAAAAAAGTTTTGTTATGAAATTTCTCATCTACAAAACTGTTTTAGGTAGTACTTACTAACTAGATATTTATTTCCATTTCATATGTATACTTATACATTAGTAATGGGACGATTCCAATATTTTTGTGATTCCGATACGGATTCCAATATTTTTCTGATTCCGATACAGATTCCAATATTTTTGTGATTCCGATGCGGATTCCAATATTTTTGTGATTCCGATGCGGATTCCAATATTTTTGTGATTCCGATGCAGATTCCAATATTTTTGTGATTCCGATGCGGATTCCAATATTTTTGTGATTCCGATGCGGATTCCAATATTTTTGTGATTCCGATGCGGATTCCAATATTTTTGTGATTCCGATGCGGATTCCAATATTTTTGTGATTCCGATGCGGATTCCAATATTTTTCTGATTCCGATGCGGATTCCAATATTTTTCTGATTCCGATAAAATTACTGATTCTGATTCATCTCTTGATTACCATAAAAAACATGGTAAACGTGCTGATATTTTCTCAAATGTAAAAATACACTTGTTTGGGATAATCTATAGATTTTAGCTTTACTGGTACTGTAAACTGGAGTGACACTAGCCACCCTGTGTGACTTTGATCCTTTAAAATAAATATAAATTATAATAATAATGAGTGAATAATATATGATCTCTGAATTTTAAATATAATTTCCAGGTCCTATATGATTTCATAATTTTACAGATGTGCAGGAGCAAATATTTGCTGCAGAGTTATTTACACATTTTTAATTTTTTTTATTTTAATGGCTCAAAGTCACCCCAGGTGGTAGTTTAAAATCAATAAATATTTATTTTTTACAGTTAATACCAACAGTGGAAGATTGTTTTAAACAAAATTAAACAAAAAAGACAAAAGAATCGTTTTTGGCATCAGAAAATAGGCACAAAATTGATCTAAAAAGAGGGTTGCATTTTTTCTGTTGTTCTTGGCCTTCGTGCAGGGATCAAAGTGTAGTATCTGTTCTGCTTTGGTCATAGTTTAAAATACTGATTCTTCCCTCGAATTTTAACGACAGGTGCGCGAAAAAAATGGCGTCTCCATTTTCAGCGATAAACTGTAGAAGTACCGTCTCAGGAATTATTAAATAAACGAAAAAGAAGAAATGATTTTTACAGTGAAATTTTACGTGCCACGTGCACATAACTTAATTACATTTTCAGTTATTTTTTTATGTACAATGTAATCAAAAAATAATTTTACAAAATCTTCAAATTTATCAAAAATGCCCGATAGAACATAAAAAAAAAAAAAAAAATGCACATTTTTACGTGAAATTAATTTTATTTACACATGACGTAACTTCAAACTTGGCTATATTTTGTTAATTTTTTTTTTTCTTAACTAAAAATGTTTCTTTGGTTTAAAATGTACCCAGTTTAATTTTTAAAAGATAATTTAACAATGCTGAAGTTTATCCAACTGAAAGAAAATAACGCAAAGAACACATGAAAGTTTCAAAGAAGATATAGAAAATAAACTGACATTATTTTTTAAATTGTAAATTTTCATTCCTTTAATTGACATGTTTGTCGCACTAAAAATATTATTTTAAACAATAACTTTCTATAACTTTTAAATAAGCAAAAACAAATCCATAGTGAAACAAGTTTGTTTACGTTTTCGTTGGGCCGTGCCGCTCGTTCTCCTGGCAGTTGATTTTCATGATGATACTGATATGGTCACTTGGTATTAAGTTGTAAATCTTGATGTGTATGTACATTCATTTTTATTAGTGGCGCTCCTTGATTTATAAACGTAGTAATATGACACCAACAGATTATTAAAGAGGAGATATTTCTCTACAAAACAGTGTGATTTTCGGAATTTTTTTAACGAATTTCTTTTACATTTCTTTCACATTTCTTTCACTGAAGTTTTCAAGTTGGATTTTTTTTTGTTAAAAACAACTTAAAACCCTTTTTTAAGCTCACCATATTGATAAGTGACCCTTTCTCTTTAAAATGGTACTATTTTTTTATACCTAGAGACGCACAATATCGTGCGCACCAAATTTGAAAAACACTAACATTTTTTTGTGTAAAAAAAAAAAATAAAGCCGCATTCACCAAAATTAGTGACATAACTTGAAGTAACCTGGAAAAATTTATTAAAGGCACAAGAAAAAGAATTATACATCTCTAAAGCAAAAAGATCAAATTTTATTTAAATCAAAACTTGATCAAAATGTTACATGAAAAGGGCTGTCCCCTTTTCATGCAAGTTAAAAATAGAGAATTAGTTAAATGAAAATGATATCAGATAAAACAAGGATTGAACCCTGTAGATAAGTTTTAGAACAATAGGTTTAAATGGAATGTCTAGTTAAATTGTTGATTCTGTTAAAATATTTAATAAGTACAAATTTGGCTGGAAACTATTCACATTCTTAGAAAGAATGCATAATAAAAATATGGGTTACAGAATTAGACAAGTAGGTTAAATTCCTTTGTAAAACAACAAAGAGAATGGGAAATTTCCTGGTCATCAGAAATGGTTTCAAAACGTGCAAATTGTGCATGTTGGAAACACGTGAGTTGTGGTCACGTTGACCAGACATGTGTGACGTCAGGGCAGAAATGATTTCTCAATATAGGAGGGTTCGAAGTTAGGAGGAGCAGAGAAGAGAATCAGATCAGTCAGATCAGAGAAGCAAAGGAGATCAGACCGATTCTCCTTTTGAGTTAAGGCACCCTCTAGGAAGTGAGAGGTTTCGAGATAACCATGTAAACAACTTTGAATTCCTGAAATACAGAATCATGTCCGACTGGTCGAAGAAGAAATAAATGATCATGTTTTTTTATAACTGCCGTCTTTCTGTGTTCATCATTACAACGAAAAAGGTAACGTGTTTATATATGTACAACTATCAAATGTAAATGCTAAATGCACTATCTCTCGGTCTATCTATCTATATATCAAATATCCTCTCAATGTGTATTACAAGCTGTCGGCTCTCCTGTGTTATATGTACCCTCTCTATATCTCACCAATGTCTCCATCTCTCAACAATATGAACACTCACAATAAATATATATAAAATCTAGCATCCAACATGATCACACATGAACACACTAAGACTCTTCCTAATATGAACAGTCAACACCAAAGAATAATACATATGTCATCTTAATACCACCCATTACATAACAAAAATAACCCCAAAAATAAATGAGATATCGCAAGTTGGAGTTAAGGGAAATTCAACTTTATTTACCAGTTTTCGCATCCTAAACTAGGCTAGTTTGGGATACCTAATATTAGGAAAATAAACAAATATTTTACTTGTTTGAAATTTATAACATAAATATATTTCAGAGCTATACTCCATCCTAATATTACATTGTGATTTGGCTTTCAAGCGCACTTGACACACACACATATATATATATATATATATATATATATATATATATAATTTAAAATACAAAGGAAGAAACAATGTTTGATGGTTCGTCTATTCAGCGTGTTTTATTCAAAAACTTCTTAAAAATGTGAAGTATAACCCTTTGGCTTACAGTAATATGGATTGTTATGTTACATTCTGTTTGTAGTTATTTCATTTGTAAATTAGTTGTAGATAGTTTTTAATTGTGGGGTTACTTCGGTTTCCAGATAAGGTCAGGTCATCAGGAGAGAATACACACTGTTTCGGGGCCAATATATATTATATATATATTTTCATTTTCTTCTTTCACTAAAATATAATTTTAAAACCCAGTTCTTAAATGTTGGTGTGGTTCTTGCCTATATGCAAATCTGCTATTGTCATTCCAAAATAGCCTCTACTAAGCCAGGGACTATGCCACACATGTATGAATGTGTTTCAGCTATCTGTCCAAAAGAGAGAAGTATCCATACTCCATCACCACCATTCGTGGTTATATAACAATTTGTTGTTTATGAGAAAGGAAATACAAGTTAGCAAAGAATTGCGCAGTATCGATGCAAGCACCGTTCGTTTGTGTGAATGAATAAATGCCAAAACAAATAGCGGTTACAGACAACCACAGTTCTTTCTTCCGAACGTAGCCATCAAATAGTGACATTTGAAATGTTGGAGATTTCCCCGGAAATCCTCTGGAAATGAATTGTTGGCCATAGCTGCAGGAGGTCCGGCTAATGACTTCTGGCCAAAACCAAATCAAGCAGTTGGCAGCTTAATTGTAGAAGCTGTATTTGAAATGTCAAACAGAAGCTTTTTGGCAAAGAAATGAGAGATATATCACACACCCGGGACCAAATAAACAATTTTATTGAATATATACATATATATATATATATATGTATATATAGGATGGAATGATAAAATTGTCACCCTAGAAAAGACGTGATTCCATTTCTGTTTGATGAAAACCGGTTTCTTGTCTTTGTTGCAGACCATCTACTAGTTGTCCAGTTGTGTACAAATCCAAAGAGCGATAGGAGCCTTCTATAATGTCTAAAAGTGACACAATGTTCAATGAGCAAGATTGGAGATATGCCACTGTACAACTCCTGCTCTCTACTGATCCAGGTTATGACAAGACCATTGCCAGCATCTTCAAAACGCATCACTGGATTGCCAGGAATAACAGGGACATGCGCAGGGTGATAGAACAGTTTCCAACCACGGTTATGCCCTTTGATGTGGTTTTAAGTGAGAGCCACATGATCCCCTGGTGCGATCAGGTGGGTGTGGCAGCAGGACTTGGTGCTGGCTCACTTATTTTTGGTAAATAGTAAATTGAAAATTTTATAAAACAATTTTTAATTATGCATGAAAAAAAAGAATACAGTAAAAAAAAAAATAAATAAAAATAAAAAAAAAATTAAATTTTTTTTCACATTAATGAGCAGAAAGTTATGTGATGAATTGTTCTCTCCTCAAGAGGGTCAGACAAAAAGGTCTTTAAGAGATTTTATTACCATTTTTTTTTTTTTCAATTTTTATATATATACTAGCAAAAGTACCCGTCGTTGACTGGGTTCAAAAACAGCCTACATAAAATGGACTCTGATTTATGAAAGTATGATAGGTTATGAAAAGGAAGGGTTGTAAAGAGATAGCTTCGAATTTGGAAGCAAAATATGATGAAAGTAAAAATAAAATAGATAAACCCCATAATTTATTATACCATACCTGTTCACACTAAAACACTTATCACAATATTCTGTGGATCTATATTAAAAAACCTTGTTAAACTTTGTGACATATTTCCATTCTGAGGGCAGGTGCGAACGAACACCCCATAATTTTATCATACCATATTTGTTCAAACTGAAACATAATTATCAAAGTATACTTACGCAGATAGAGATGAAAAGTCTTTATTAAAGTTTGTGCCTATTTCCATTCTATGGAGACCAGGCGCGAATGCAAACCCCACAATTTTATTATACCATCCCTATTTAAGTTAAAACATACTTACCAAAGTATTCTTATGTATATCTATATCAAAAACACTTGTAAACATTTTTTTTTTAATTTTTAGATTTTTTATTTCCATACGCAGACCCCACAATTTTAATGAATCATCATTATGCCAGATCAAACATACCCATTCCTGTGTCTTGATACATCTTCTGTCATTATATGCAATCAGTTTTCTATAATAGTCAACCATATAGGAGCCTATTCATGACCAGACAAACAAACACACAGACGTTCAGCTTTATATTATAGAAGATATATACACACACACACACACACACACGAATACTATTATATATATAATGTGCAGATTGTGTGATGCAGTACAAAAAATGGTTTTTCTCTTTTTCATCATTTCATAAATCTTGTGATTTATGGGTTTCTATTTTTCTGTAATTTTACTTCATATCAATTTATCATCAATATATTGATCACAAGAACTCTATACGGACGTAGTACGTTGAGACAGCACAAGTGGAGCAAATTCCATTAAAGCAGTTGTAAAAGAAGCCCATAGTTGCGGCGATGGGACAGAGGCTGAAACTTGGTAGATGGTGCATGCGGAATCTATTAGAGACTATTCTTTAAATACTATCCACGAGAAAGAGACAAGTGATTGATGCACCAGCCCAAATATGGCAGCAATACCTCATAAAGTAATGGCTTTGTAAAGATATCATACTGGCAGGTGTGAGAATTTTTCTAGCCCAATAGAGAGAAGCCATTTTCTTAGCAGTAGATTTATTGCATGTCTGTATCTATATATATATTCTTATATGAGCATGTATTATACATTTGACAGTGCGGATAGATTTGCTATCATGAAAATCCTACCTTTTACCTTGTTCTCTTTGTCTTCCATCTTGTCTTGTTGCCCTGGAACCAAAATGCATGCTCCAAAAACACAACGCGTTTCTTATTTGTGGAGACGGTCTTTATTCATAGTTTCCACACTCTCTGGAAAGGTTTTCTGCTTGCAACCCATTTCCGATTTCTTTCTTTATCTTTCCCTTCTATATATTTTCTAGATGACCGTTCTTCTTTGAATCTTGCTGACTGCTTTCAAAAACTGTCTTGACAGAACCAAACTTTTCTAAGCACAAACTCTCAACCGGAGTCTTCTAAGCACGTATGCATCCCTCCTTTTTATATTGGGGATGGGGTGTGTATGGATGATCTCCGACCAGATGCACATGCAAGTCAACAACATCCACAACACGTTAGTGGTGTCATTGAGTTTAATTAGTATTTAACTTTTGAACCCCATCGCACTCAACACCATCCCACACTAATTGCACTGTTCGCGCCATGGATTCCAGAACAGATTTGGCAGCATTTTCTATGCATTTCTTTCAATTGTTACCAGTGAATGATAGGCTGAGGATGTTTCTGGATTTTTTAGATGGAGATCGATTATCCATATGGTTTGGATTCATCAGACTACTGTTCTCATTTTTTAGTGTAATTTTCACCTGTATGTACCCTCTGCCTTTCTTTAGGTGTGTCTTGTCAAACTCGGGAATCTGCATGTAATTTCGAATGGAATCCATTGGGTTAGGATGTTTTTGTTCCGTCAGCTATGACTGGGTAAAAGTCTAAAGTAATTTGCAGTCATATTTTAAGTGTCACCCATACTGAGGATTGAACCCTGAACCTCGAAAAGCATGTAACTTACAACTGAATTTTACCAAGTACTTGACTCACTATGCAATAAGTTCTTGCAAGTTTAAACTTCTGAGTTTGACAGAAAGATTTCTGAGTTCGAAAAGATACACTTAAAGGTCGGAGAATACATTGACTGAAAATAATGCTGAAGATGAGAAAAGAAGTTCATAGAATCCAAATAATACAAACTAGCAGGACCTGTGGAAATTCCACAGCAGACTCTTTCATAGTTAACATATTGCTGTTGGCATTCTACAGATGTTCAATGTAAATGGAGACGCCCTGATATTATTGTACCTATTTACTATGCCTCCCCACGGGACAGAGTTAGACACCAGGGTCGTTTTTTAACGTGGAGAAAAGGTATGAAAATTGTCTCAGTCATGAAAGATTTCTCCTCCACCGAAAGAGAACAAGAAATAGAAGTGCAGCATCTGAAGAACAGATACTACACTTTGATCTTGTCCCGAAGGCGCCCTGATATTATTGTAGCAGTTTTATTAAAACTGCAAAAATATTTATCTAAGCCCAGTCGTAAAATACGCTTAAATATATTTTAATTTATGCAGATTTCGTATATATTATTATAGTCAATTTTCTATTGATTCTTATATATTGTACAGTTTTGATTTCAAAAATAAAAAAAAATATCCATATGACTTGGGTGCATCAGCTTGAACTGAAACCAAAACTTGCAAAGAATTGTTGGTTAAATTTATATAATTATAAAACTCAAATGACCTTGTAACGGGTGTAGTAACCCAACATCTGGTTTACGACTTCCGGTTGCGCATGTGTACATAAACAAATAATCAACGCGACAATAAAACATATTGTTTTACTGTGTACGTTTTCAGCGTCCCAATTGTCTTTGTTTTTTTTTTTTTGCGTTTAAATTATCCAAATAAGCAATACTACTTGAATTTTTTTACATCGTTCATTTCCGTATTACGTCTAAGTTATTTTAACGCAATTTTCTTACAAATAAATCTACTTTAACCCATTGAAAACCATAAGAGCATTTTACAACGGCGATTTACCCACCACATTGATTTTTTTTTGTTTTTAAATTTAGTCTCCATTTTTTTAATACACCTTTCTAAAAAAAAAAAACATTCATACATTTTTTTTTCTACACTCCCAACATAAATAACCCTGAAAATGTTTTTTAATTTGCGTTACAAATAAATAGTCAACACAATAAAACACATTGTTTTACTGCGTACGTTATCAGTATCTCAATTGTTTTTTTTGTTTGCATTTAAATTAAAATATGTATCAAAATTTGAATTTAACTTTAATTTAAAGTATTATGGTATCTGTTCAGTGCACATTTACTTATAAGTATGGCAAACCACTTATAATTCAATGGCTGTAAGTTTTTTTTTTTTTCAAAAATAAACAATTATAAACAGAACGGCTCATAGAAATCTATCTATATTCTTTTTTCATTTTAATATACTTTCATAGAGATGTTTCTGTTATGTCACAAAAAACTATTTTCTTTACGTCACAAGTGTCACGCTCATACATTAATTCCATAGCTAATAACACATACTGACCCAACTACAGGGTGGTCAAAAAGTCAGGTAACATTTTAAAGAAAAACGATATTAGCAATACACGTATATTTAAGTACCATACATTGAAATATAAAATGAAACAAACATGAAATATGTTTATTTTGTTAATTGTCGTCCATTTCTCTCTATCGATCGCTGGAAGCGATTAACCACTGATTGTGTAACACGTGTAATCATGTCAGCTGATATCCGCGCAATCTCCTCTTCAATAAATAACTTTAAAGACGCTATTGTATCAGGCTTCTTGCCATAAACGCTATCCTTTACATAGCCCCAAAGCCAGAAATCAGGAGGGGTAGTTTATATATTACACTCAAATATTTAAACAAATAATATTAAACGAATAGAGATTATAATGGATCATATTGTTTTTTCTACCTCTAACATGTTACCTGACTTTTTGACCACCCTGTATAAAAAAAAAAAAAAATATCAGATGACTTGAGTGGCATCAGCTATAATCGAAACAAAAACTTATGAGGAATTCTTACTAAATAATTTATTACAAGAAATAGGTCATAACAATTAAACAACATTCACTTGGAAGAAAGAAAGATGTAAGCGTGACACAAAAAAATAACTCGCTATCCTATTAATATATAGACAAGTCGAGGAGTTTGAATGTTGAATCCCTTCAGATAGGATGCTGTTAGCCATGGAAATTGGTGGTTGGAAAGCTTTTTTTTTTTCTTTTTTTTTTTTTTAAATTATTTTTTAAATATAAAAAAAAACACCTACCAGATAAGGCTGCCTGAAGATACCAGTTTCCTTACCTAAAATACAGCATAATCTCGTTGACACACTGGTTCCTGCTTGATCACCAAAGTTAAGCAACGTTGAATTTGATCAGTATTAAAATGAGTGACCGTTTAGGACTTCCAGGTGTTGTATGCGCTCTCTGCTTATTTCAGCATTGCTTCCAGTTGTCCTGGACTTCTCATTGGCACTGGACTCAAGCAGTGCTGATTTAAGAGAGGTGTGATTAGGGATTGCACAATCCTTGCTTCACACTTACACGTGTAGCTGCCCCAACAGGGATATCCTTGGTCTTTGAAGACTAAACAGAGGCATTAACCTAAAATGCACCAAACATCGATGTTATTAAAAAAATCCAAAAATCAAATTTTTCTATACAAAACTAAACCAAACATCCATTATATAAATCTCACCTGTCTGTTTAAATATATATATGTATGTATGTTTGTCTGAACTATCGACAGAGGCAATGTATTTTCACGAAATCATTATCATTTTGAAGCTCGGCCCTTTGGACGGCAAATATTGAAAAATTGGCTTAATTCCTTCATCCTTAACTAGTCACTTTTCTACAAGGAGCTGTTCCGTTTGCCTGTTTCCCACCAGACTACAACCTAGATGTCTTCAAGTCCAACATAAACAAATTCATGATGAACTGCCCCACTTTAGACACTTTATCAAATCTCAACACTAATGTACTGTACACATAATAACCCTTATCCCCGAGTGGCTTCCGAGCCTTGATAAGTGGTGATCACCTTGTAAAAAAAAAAAAAAAAAAAAAAAATGGGGTTGCTTTTGCCGCCGATATTTTCGAAATTCATCACCTCTTTTCGATTGACTAGCCTTAATTTAAAACTTTGCCACTTCTGGTTTGGTGATGGGTGCAACAGCAAAGACGTCACTTTTTTTTTTTTTTTTTACCACTTTTTCCTCTTTTGCGGTACGGGTTCGAACCTGCCTGCATACTACCACTATATGTGCTTCAGGGTTGCACTTGCTAACACCACTGCATTTATATTTGCCCTCTATCAGCCCCACAACAGCGGAGTTACTATCTTTAAGAGCCTATCTGAGAAAATAGACCACATCCTGTCTGCATATCCCTCGGCTAACATCCACATCTGTGGTGACTTCAACGTCCATAACGTAGAATGGCTGACCCATTCAAATAAGACAGACGATGAGGGGAGGTTTTGTCATGATTTTGCCATTGCTTATGACGTCACTCAGATTGTTCGCGAACCCACCCATGTGCCTGATACACCCGGTCAATATGCAAGCCTCCTAGACCTTTTTCTCTCAACTTCCCCTGAGCTATGTTCCTGTTCCGTTCATTCTCCTCTAGGATCCTCCGACCACTCCGTCGTATCAGTTAAGATAAAAACGAAATGTAAGAAGTCCCCAGATGTACCCCTCCACTGTACTGTATACCGATACTCTATGGCTGACTGGGATAGCTTCCGTACATTCATATCTGATTTACCTCTGCACTCCATGTTTAAAAAGGAAGTGTCCTCTATAGTCTCAGATCTGACTGAATGGTTAATTGTAGGCATAGACCAATTCATACCATCTAAAAAATTCCAACAAAAACCTAACAGCCAGCCATGGTTCTCCCCAAAATGTGCTGCTGCTATCGCGTACAGAAATCACTTTTTCCATAGCTACCAACATAATAGATGCACTGAGACTAAAGCTGCTTTCAGGACTGGCAGCAACCACTGTAAAAGAGTAATAAAAAATGCAAGAGAGCTATATGCCCAGTCTGTTAAATCCAAGGTAGCTGATCAGCGGCTTGGTTCCCACCAGTTTTGGCAAATAACAAATAGGATCCTGAACAGAAGTGTGTGTTCTATCCCAACCATTATCAATGGACCAGAGGTCATCTCGTCAGCGTCACACAAGGCCAAACTATTTGCAAAGAACTTTGCAGCTAATTCTACCCTATGCGAAGAAGGCCATCAACTCCCCATATTTCCTCCTATAACACAGAACAAGCTAGGTAACATACAAATATCCGTGCATGAGGTCGCCAAGCTAATCAAGAACCTAAAGTCCAGTAAAGCAACTAGCCCTGATGGCATCCCAATTATAGTGTCAAAAAAGCTTCAACCAGAACTTGCTCCCATACTTACGAAACTATTTAAGCGCTGCCTTAAGGAGAAGTGCTTTCTGACTCCCTGGAAGACCTCATCAATTTGCCCTGTATTTAAGAATTCAGATGAAAAGTCATCTCCCTCTCAGTACAGACCAATAAGTCTCCTGTGTGTTATGAGTAAGTTGCTGGAATCCATATTAAATAGAGAAATAGTCAACCACCTCAGCAGGAACAACCTTCTTAGTGACACACAATATGGTTTCCGCTCTGCAAGATCTACTGCAGATGTGCTGACGGTTATATCCCACAGGATTAGTGAATCTCTTGACAAAGGCTTCCTTTCTAGGGCAATTGCTCTTGACATATCAAAGGCTTTCGACAAGGTATGGCATAAAGGCCTACTTCACAAGATTTCCAGCTACGGTATAACTGGAAATGTTTTCTCAATCATTAAATCATTTCTTTCAGATAGGCTCATAAGAGTAGTAGTAGATGGACAAAAATCGGAGGCCTGCAATATAAATGCTGGAGTTCCTCAATGGTCAATCCTGGGCCCAACTCTCTTCCTGATCTACATCAATGACCTCCCTAAACACATACTTAAATCATTCGTTGACATCTATGCTGATGACATGACCATCTACGGCAACACATCAAAGGCTGTAAATGACAAAGTTCTCTCTGATTCTCTCTCCTCTGATCTCGAGCGCGTGGTTCAGTGGGGGAAGATGTGGCTGGTTACCGTTAATGCATCCAAAACCTAACTCCTATCCTTACATCATCAACGCTCTGATCCCCATCTGGCATCAATTGTGATGGATGGCTCTCATCTGCGTGAGGCCCCGTGTTTTGACAAGCTTCTGGGTTTAACCTTTACTCCTGATCTGAAATGGAACACGTACATCAAGTCTGTTGCCAAGGTCGCTGGAAAGATGGTGGGATCCTTCTACCGCTCCAGAAGATATCTCACTACTGATGCAATTCTCTATCTATATAAAAGCCAAGTACGTCCAAGGATGGAATACTGTTGCCATATCTGGGCAGGAGCTGCTAAAAACAGCCTATCCTGCCTTGACAGAGTACAAAATAGACTTCGTGGCTTAGTGGGGATGCCCTTTTCTCTACTCTGCAACCTCTCTCCCACAGAAGAGACGTTGCGAGCCTATCCTTGTTTTATCGTTATTTCTATGGCAGGTGCTCGTCTGAATTCCAATCTCTGGTCCCCCCCTCGCCAATCTTTCACGAAAAACACCCGTCTAGCTGAATCCACTGTGAAAAATTTCCTCCACTCAATATCTGTGCCTAAATCAAAACGCGGATTCCATGAACAAAGCTTCTTTCTTAGAACTGCACGCCTGTGGAACTCTGTTCCGTCTGCCTGCTTCCCACCGGACTACAACTTGGATGGGTTCAAGTCCAACGTTAACAAATTCCTAATGAACCGCCCCCTTAAGTAAACACTTCATCAAATCTCCACACTAACGTAATGTACTTGCAATAACCCTTATCCCTGAGTGGCTTCCGGGCCTTGATAAGTGGTGATCACTGTGTAAAAAAAAAAAAAAAAAAAAAAAAAACTACTGCTCAACACACACTTCCAAACACCCGGGCAAATAAAAAGTGTTGATATACTATAAAACAGAACAATCAAACCAAAAACTCTACAAATAAATATTTGAAGATGTATAGAACTTGAAGCATAACCTGATTTGGCATTAAAAGGGGGTGATATGCTGTAAAACAAAACGGCCAAACCAATCAAATGATGGGCCTGCTATGGGGAACCTTTAGCTAGGAGATGAGATCACTCTAGTAATTAAGTTACCTTAAAAAAAAAAATGGCTTCTTGAAAACGACAGTTCATACTGATTAAGTATTTAATTTAAGTATTTAGCCATTTAAAATTATACAGAATTAATGTCTACTGTATGCAATAGAAAGTCTTGGTTTTTATGTCCATAAATTAAATAACTGGCAAATATCATGTAGTTTTGTTGCATGACATTCTGCAAACGACATGATCTCTCTCTCTCTCTCTCTCTCTCTCTCTCTCTCTCTCTCTCTATATATATATATATATATATATATATATATATATATATATATATATATATATAAACTACTTCATTTACTCAAATAAAATTAATATACGAAAGTATAAATTTATGCGTGAACTTTAAGTATTTACTTCAAAAGTGCTCAATACTTGGGTAGAGCTAGTTAGTAATTTGTAAAATATATATGGCGATTAAGCTACACTGAATATTCGGCGTTTCATCCACTCTAGGATTCTTCAGGCTTATGTTCGTGTGTGATTTTATTGTTGGTTAGAAAGAAAATAAAAAACTGCTGCTGTTTAGGTGGAAAAAAAAAAAAAAAAAAGTGAATGTCTTCATCATAGGAAAAAAACAAAAAACAAAATAATCCGTCGAGTATGTTTTCTTTTCAACTCTAAAGAATTTAGGTGACTAAAATAGGAATTAATTGTCAAATACATCTTTAGGTCATGTAAATTATAAATATTTTACTTTTATACAGGTAGATCAGACAGATAGATTCAAGTAGCCAATCTTTACCCTATCAGATCAAAGATACTGAACCTAATTTATTCCCTTGCCTGGCCTTCTGGGCAAAATTGTGAAAAAAAAATTTAAATGCATTAGTAACTGTTCGGCTTTCATCTACTGCCCGTATTCAGCCTTCGTGTGCCAGTCCGCCCAACAGGTGGAGCACTCCTAGATGCACAGGTATTTTCTGCAGTGGGTGTACTAAAACTTTCTCTTCAGCTTCTTTTGAGGGTTGTTTTTGCAAGATACTCCAGGATGCTGTCTGATGTATTTCAGGTGTTTCTCAATGTACACAACATAGGTAAAATGAGGTGCAATGGGAAATTTCAGAGAAGTGGTTGCCTGGCTTCAGACATTGATCACAGGGTTCTTGTCCTCTGCGAAATCCAGATCTGGAGCTACAAAATTGCGACATCATCCTTCATCAGCCACACCAGAATCTCCCCTATCACCTGGTTGAGTGACACGCCCTTACTTTGAACACTCGATTTTGATATAGACCCACTTGCATCATCAGAATCATCATCACTTTCTCCTTCATCGATATATTCATCATTACTTGCGTTACTTGATTCAGAAACATACTCCTGATCAAATTCGCTTTCGTTTGAATGAGAATTTGTCACTTAATCCCACACGTTGCACTGTGAAACTCCTTGATCTCGCTCTTTTACCTGTCAAAGTGCTTGGTTCATCACTAGCTCGCTTCATGGCTACTTTAGTCTACAAAACAACTCATAACTCTGCCAAAACAAAGGAAACCATTTGCAGAACGTTAGGCTTGCGCTAAATCGAGGCTAAGCAGCGATTTGGTAGCTATTTTTAGCTCCTTGACCACACAAAAACATGTGGTTGGAAAAATACCGGTTTACTGGTAGGTGTATCAGAAGCGGCCATTAAAAAATGACGTGATAAGAACTTTAATTAAACTTAGTATCTTCCGAAGCTTATAACTACTTGAAAAATGTAATTCAAACCCTAATTTCTTTTTTTTTTTTTTTTTTTTTTTTTTTTTTTTTTCAATTAAAGGAGCGAAGACTAACTTAAAAAAAAAAATAACAGGTTTAATAGCAAATTATACAATATTTGTTTTTTTACATCGGTTTTCTTCAAAAAAGATTTAAAGAAAATCAGCATATTTTGACTTGTTTCGATAAATATATGTATATATAAATACCAAAAAATCACTTACCTATAAAAAAATGCTATTAAATGGGTAGTTCCATTCTTCATTGTTAAGAATTTATCCATATTTATATTTTAAATTCCATGTATTTTTTAAATAAAAATTTTTTTAAACAAGTATTTGAAAACCCCGCCATTACATAAGCATCTGTCAGTGATTAGCCAAACGCCGAACCGGTGATTAATTTTGTTTTGAACTATGGATGAACAGAAGGACGTAAAAATCACATGTCCGCATTAGCTGTCTAGCCTTGTGCGTGAAAAGATTTCTGCCTCCATAGCTGAAAACTAGTGACATTTTATTTGTAAGTTTTTGCCTTTAAAAAAAAATACCAGTCGAATTTTTTTTTTCTTTTCTCAAAAAAATACATGAGTTTTTGATTTAATATATTTAATTTCCACTTTATGGAGTGAATATTTTTTTCTTTAATATCTAAAAAAAAAAAAAAAAAAAAAATTGAATGAAATAGAAATAATTTTCGTAATAAAACGAAACTTTATGTGCAATATAAGATTATAAGGTTTCATTAAAAAAAAAAAGTCTACGTGGTTTAAAAATAAAGGTTTTAAACTTTGGACGTTACAGGTAAATTTGCAAATAACTATTTTTTTTTGTTTTTTTTTAGCTTATTTTGTTTATTGATCTTTTATCTTCAATTTGTGATATATAAATTTGAGGTGAGAAAATTATTTTCATTTTAATAGACATTTCGAAATGGGGGGGAAGGGGTAATTTAAAAAAACACCCTTGTCTAGAATAGTATATTCGGTGTATTGGAAAGAGCATAAAATTTCACATTGAACCTGAAAATATCGTAAAAATTGAATCCGTAGAAAAATTGATAGATTTTTAAAGTGAAAAAATTGAAAAAAAAATTAACTCGTAAATCAATTGATTTCATTACGTAAACAAAATGGCCGTATGGAGGCGCGCAGGTACTTTGTAAACACTGTTCTTTTAAAAAATAAAAAATATTTGTATTTTTTTTAAGCGACTTTAATAGTTTATTTTGGAAGTATATTCCATATAGAAAATAAACAACCCACTTTAAAAAGAGAAATTAAGAGTTTTTTTTTAAATATTTTATTTAGTTTTTTGTTAGGGGTGTCAACCCCCCCCCCACACACACAAATTCTGACACCTAGTTTAGCGGTAACTCGGTATATCGCATTTTCGGAAATTACCGGAATATCGGTAGCTCGGTCTGGTAGAGTTAATAGCAGCAGCACAAGAGGATGATGTAGATAAATAACGGAATAAGATAACGTGGAAAGAACAACAGCGTTTGAAATGTATTTATTGTATGTCCTTGTAACCGACATTTCGAACAGCAGCAATGCAGCATGGATATGCTTTACAATATTTACCTATTTTCGCTCCCGGTAGAGTAAGAGTACAAGATTTATACATCAAGGTACAATGTACTAAGGCTGACCTAAAAGGTCACGGATCATTTCGTATAATTATCCTGGAAAAATCCAAAACCTAAAGTAAGCATTCACTTTATATTTTCAACTCAAAGGGACATCACTCTATTGATAAAAGTGTTAATGCATTAGAAAGAAAGCAGTTATCGCCCTTAAACCAAGTACCGATTTTTCTTTTTAATTTTATAAAACATTTTGAAAAAATTTCTAAACGAAGATTTTTTTTTGTGCCTAGCTTTTATTTTCCTTTTTTATATCTGCCAAATTCATCAAGTATAATCGAAAAGTAATATTCATTTTTTTTCAAAAATACATATATTAAACAATAAATGAAAAGGAACACGCACACACAAACGTCAAATCTGTTACCAAGATCTCTGGAGAAAGTGGTTGGATCACTCTCCAGCTCCACGTCGTTCCACTGGAGCGTCGCTCCAGTAGGTGTATCAGAATTTTTGTAGGAATTTTTGACACCCCTAACACGAAACTGCGAATAAGATATAAAAAAACTCGTAATTTCTCTTTTAAAAGTGGTTTGTCTATTTTCTTTATGGATTATACTTCCAAAATAAACTATTAAAGTTGTTTTAAAAGTAATAGAAATATATTTTTTTTCTTTTAAAAACAGTAATGATTTTTACGAACTCAATATTTTTCAATTTTTAAAGTTTAAAAATCTATTCAAATTTTTCTATTGATTCTATTTTTACGGTATTTTCAGGGTCAATGTGAAATTTTATGTTCTTTCCAATAAACCGGACATAGTATTTTAGACAAACGTTTTTTTTTTTTAATTCACCCCCCCCCCCCCATTTTCAAGTGTCTATTAAAAAGTAAATAATTAATTTACTCACCATATATCACAAATTGAAGAGAAAAGGTCAATAAATAATATATTCAAATTAAAAAAAAAAAGTATTTTTTAGAAATTTACCTGTAAAGTTCGAAGTTTAAAACCTTTTTTTTTAAAGCACGTTGTTTGTTTTTTCTTTTTTTTTTTTTTAATGAAACCTTGATCTTTGCTCCTTTAATTGAAAAAAGAAAAATTAGGGCTTGAATTACATTTTTCGAGTAGTTATAAGCTTGGAAAGACGGGGTAGAATTATTCACTATTTTTCACGAAATTTCTGACACACCTAGTAGGTATCTCACTGCCGATGCAATCATCTACCTGTATAAGAGTCAGGTACACTTTAAAATAGAGTACTGTTGCTACATCCGGGCAGGATCTGCTTTAATAGAGTTCAAAACCAGCTTCCCTTTACTACAGGAGAGACATTGCGAGCCTGTCTCAGCTCTAGCGTTATTTTCATGGCAAGTGCTCGACTGAACTCCTATCTTTGGTTCCCCCTTGCCAAACTTTCACAAAAAATACTCGACTAGCTGCGACCACTATAAACGACCTCCCCCCACTCTTTATCTGTGCCTAAATCTAAACACAGATTCTATGAACAAAGCTTCTTTTCCAGAACTGCCGGTCTGTGGAATACTGTTCCGCTGGTGGTGGCCTGCTTCCCGGTTGAATACATGGTAGCTTTCAAATCCATTGTAAACAAGTTCTTAAGCTGCCCCCATAAATAATCAAATTAATCATTAACGATTAGTAAGCTACACCTTACATTCATTAACTCTTATCCTTGAGGGGCTTTTGGGTCTTGGTAAGTAGTGACTTCCAAGTAAGAAAATATATACATATGAAATCAACCAAAATTAGGCGCTGTTTTATAGTTTGTCACTGTGCAAAGGGAGACAACTCTCGTTTACTAAAAGATTCCTTTTTTTTCATCGAATAATTTAGGACGCGATATTTTTTTTTTTTTTTTATTAAATCAAAACATTAAAAAAACTGCGACGATTTTTTTTTTCTTTACGTGACTAAGAGAATCGTTTCGGTTTTCATATCATAATTTACGAGAACAAACGATATTTTCATTACATGAAAACATTTAAAAATGAAGCTGCGGCAATTTAAAAAAAAAATTTTTTTTAATTAAAAAGTAAATGTTATGGTAAAAGTAAAAAAAAGTAAAAAAAAGAAAAAAGGGGTCTTTAACCTAAAAAAATACGAAATATGAAACTTTTAAAAATGCGGCGACTTTTTTTCTTTTTTACTGTAACAATAAAATTCGACGATAGTTGTAGAAGAATTGTAAACAAAGTTGATAACAAAATGTAGTCTTTACACAACTATTAAGAGAAAATCAACGATACTTTCATTAGATGAAAAAATTTAAAAATAAAGCTGCAGCAACTGCTTTTTTTTCATTATTAAAAAGTAAACGTTGTGGTATGGTTTATAGCATTTACTTTTTAATTAAAAAAAAATAAAAGATGCCGCAGCTTCTTCTTTTAAATGTTTTCATCTAACGAAAATATCGTTTGGCTCGTTGGTTTTCTCTTAATCGTGGCAGAAAGACTACATTTTGTATTATTAATACAAGCAGGGTGACCCGACATTGCCCGGCTTTGAATGACGATCAACGAATATGTCACATTCCGTTGTCATCGAAATAGATGAAATCCCCCATTTTTCACTCAAATGGCAGTGTGCAAGGATGAAGCTCACATGCCTCTCGCAATGACTTAATCCACAATAATGTGATAATATTGTGTCCGAGATGGGTATATTTGCTAATGACACAATGCTCTATAACATGCATAAAGGAAGAACAGATGTACATAAATCTAAGACAATGGCAGAATTGTTAGAAAATGACCTCCAGACTATAGTGGAATGGAGCCGTAAAATAATAACATTTAATGCTAATAAAACTAAGCTGCTCTCCTTCAACAAATACGGCCCTGTCGGTGGGGCATTAGAATACGCCGACTGCCTTCCCTGCAGAGGGTAAAAGTCACTCAATGGGGGTCCTGGATATGACCTTAAACTATATCCAGTGGTAAGGCCCCAGCTTGTGGGCTTTGGGGAGTGAGGAGCCACTTTAATTACCATTGCTCCCAGGTCCACTCTGACCCGGAGTGGTTAGTACCTGTTAGGGTCCCAACTATGGGTTTAATAGAAACCGACATGAAAACAACAAATCTATTCTATTAAAAAAATTTTTCTTCAAAATCTTTAGATTCGGCATTAAATAACCCAAAAAGGGTTGATATGCCGTAAAACAAAAACAACCAACCAAACCAAACCTTTAACAAATACAAGACGCCTCTCCAATCCGCTACATCCATGATAAATAGCACCCTACCTGAGAATTCTACCTTCGAACTCCTCGGCCTAACATTTGTGGTCAATATGAACTGGAACAAATTCATAGAGGACATTGCAAAGGCTACTGCAAAGAATGTGGGTTCCCTCTATCGAGCTAGAAGACTACTCACGCCTGAGAGTATCCCGTACCTCTACAAAGCCACCATTCACACATGCATGGAGTATTGTTGGTGCATCTGCCACTAGTCTCTCCCTCTTAGATAAAGTCCAAAAAAGAGTTGTCAATCTAATTGGTCCCATATTATCAACTGAGCTCCAGCCCCTGTCTCATCGCCGCAATGTTGCATCACTGTGCCTGTTTTAGAAATATTTTAATGGAATGTCTTCTGATGAACTTGTTTCACTTGTACCCCCTCGACATACATATCCCCAACAAACCTGCTTAGCAATAAGATTTCACTCCTTTACTGTTGTTGTCCAGAAAGCTTTCTATTCTAATAGTTTCTTCCCTCGAACAGCTAGACTTTGGAATTCCCTTCCTGCTGCCTGCTTCCCTGGCTGTACTGATATGCAGAAGTTTAAATGTAACATAAACAAATATCATGTTAATCTTTCCTGGACATGGCCCCAAATAGTAGACCCTTACGTCCAAGTGGCGATATGCTTTGTA
>NC_136526.1:14912437-14927437 GCF_053919585.1 Euprymna scolopes
CTGCTGCCACACCCAGGGTTTGCCATCGACCACCTGATTGCACCAGGGGAATCACCACACTCTTCAGCACATCCAGGTACACTTTGGTGTTGACTTTCAAACCAACTTCGAAGATGTGAGGTGGCATGATGTGGCCCTCACTTGAAACCACATCAAAGACCATAACCGTAGCCAGAAACTTCATTGAGTTGTGCCCTCAAATGTTGAACCGTTTGGATTTGCATTTTGAGGGTGCCGGCAATTGGATTGGTAGAGGGCATGAGTTGTACAGTGACGCATCTCCGATCTTGCTCGTTAAACATTGCGTCACTTTCAAACATGATAGAAGGCTCCTATCGCTCTTGGGATTAGATGATGATATGCATCAAAAAAAGAAAACTGGTTTTCATTAAACAGAAATGGAATCATGTCGTCTTTTCTAGGGGAAAGGTCAATTTTATCGTTCCACCTAGGACTTTCGCATGTACATGTTACTTTCTTGAGCTTGAAACGATTTCCATTGGTTAAAAACGCTTTGAGTTAACACGTTCATATTAAAACTTGCTAGCATTAGCAAAACGATAGAGAGCATATCGACATGAACCAGAAGAGTGTAAGCAATTAGATACGTTTGCGTTTTAGCATTTGTTTAAATTGCATCTTTTTTCCTTTTTATGTCTTTTTCTTTTTTTTTTTTTAAACAAAGGAATTACTATTTATCAAGGCCCAGAGGCCACTCGAGGATAAGGGTTAAAGAGTGTACAGTAGTCAAAGGGACAATATGGTAATCGTTAGAAGTGTCAATTTGGTAAAATTGGATTACTTAAGGGGAACGGCTCATCAAGAACTTGTTTACATTGGACTTGAAGACGACCATATTTTAGTCAGCTGGAAATTAGCCAAACGGAAGAGTTCCACAGGTGTGCAATTCTAAGAAAGAAGCTTTGTTCATTAATATTGTTGTATTTTAATAGAATCGATTATGATACTTAAGATGATGAATGTTCTTTTGTTCATGTTAAGAAGGATAAGAGTCTTTTTTTTTTTTTTTTTTTTTTTACAAAGGCATCACCACATTATCAAGGCCCAGAGGCCACTCAAGGATAAGGGTTAAAGAGTGTACAGTAGAAATTGGTCAATATAGTAATCATTAGTAATGAAAATTTGGTAAATTTAATAACTTATATGGAACGGCTCATCAAGAACTTATTTACTTTAGACTTGAACACAACCATATTGTAGTCAGCCGGAAAGCAGGAAAACGGAAGACAATTCCACAGGCGTGCAGTTCTAAGAAAGAAGCTTTGTTCATGGAATCTACGTTTAGGTTTAGGCACAGATAAAGAGTGGGGGAAATTATTGATAGTGTTTACAGCTAGACGAGTGTTTCTTGTGAAAGTTTGGCGAGGGGGGGACCATAGATTGAAGCTCAGTTGAACACTTTCCATGAAAATAACGATACATCAGAGACAAACTCGCAACATCTCTTCTGTGAGATAGAGGTTGCAAGGAGGAGAAAAGGACATCTCCTACAAGGCTACGAAGTCTATTTTGAACTCTATCAAGGCAGGACAAGTCCTTTCTAGCAGCTCCTGCCCAGATGTGGCAACAGTATTCCATCGTTGGACGTACCTGGCTCTTATATAGATAGAGAATAGCATCAGCAGTGAGATATCTACCGGATCGATAGAAAGATCCCACCATTTTTCCAGCGGCCTTGGCAACAGATTTGATATACGTGTTCCATTTAAGATCAGGAGTAATGGTCAAGCCCAGAAGCTTGTCAAAACTTGAGGCCTCCTGAAGACGAGAGCCATTCATTTCAATTGATGACAAATGTGGATTAGAATGTTGATGATGTAAAGATAGAAGCTTGGTTTTAGATGCATTAAAAGTAACCAGCCACTCCTTTCCCCATTGTACTACGTGCTCAAGATCAGAGGAGAGAGAATTGGAGAGAACTTGGTCGTTTACTGTCTTAGATGTGCTACCATAAATGGTAGTGTCGTCAGCATAAATGTCTACAAATGATGTAAGGATATGATTTGGAAGATCATTAATGTAGATCAGGAAAAGAGTTGGGCCCAGGATGGATCCCTGAGGGACACCGGCATTAATACTGTGAGCTTCTGATTTTTGTCCCTCAACTACTACTCTTATGAACCTATCAGAAAGAAATGATTTAATAATTGAGAAGACTTTTCCAGCTATACCATAGCTAGCGATCTTATGAAGTAAACCTTTATGCCATACCCTATCAAAGGCTTTAGATATGTCAAGAGCAATTGCCCTAGAAAGATTGCCACCGTCGAGAGATTTGCTAATCTTATGCGATATAACTGTAAGGACATCTGCTGTAGATCTAGCAGAACGGAAACCATATTGAGTGTCACTAAGAAGGTTATTTTTGTTGAGATGGTTGATTACTTCTGTATTTAACACAGATTCTAGCAACTTACTCATGACGCACAGGAGACTTATTGGCCTGTACTGAGAGGGGGATGAGCGATCACCTGAATTCTTAAATACAGGGCATACTGATGAGATTTTCCAGGGAGATGGGAAACTATTCTCCTTAAGACAACGTTTAAACAGTTTTGTAAGTATGGGCGCTAGTTCAGGTTGAAGTTTTTTGAGTACTATAATTGGAATACCATCGGGGCCAGTTGCTTTACTCGAATCAAGGTTTTTGATTAGCTTCGCAACATCACGTACAGATATACGTATATCACATAGCGTGTTTTCTGATACAGGAGGAAATATTGGGGGTTGGCGGTCTTGGTCGCAAAGGGTAGAATTAGCTGCAAAGTTCTTGACAAAGAGTTTGGCTTTGTCTGATGCTGACGAGATTACCTCAGGTCCATTGATAATAGTTGGGATGGAGCACACGCTTCTGTTCAGGATTCTGTTTGCTATTTGCCAAAACTGGTGGGAACCAAGCCGCTGCTCAGCTACTTTGGACTTAACAGATTGAGCATACAACTCTCTTGGGTTCCTTATTACTTTCTTACAATGGTTGCTGGCAGTCCTGAAAACGGCTTTAGTTTCCATACATCTATTACGTTTGAAGCAGTGGAAAAAGTGATTTCTGTGTGCAATGGCAGCAGCACATTCTGGAGAGAACCATGGCTGGCTGTTAGGTTTTTGCTGAAACTTTTTAGAGGGTATGAAACTGTCAATACCTACAATTAACCATTCAGTTAGGTCTAATACTATAGAGGACACATCCTTTTTAAACATGGAATGCAGAGGTAGATCAGATATAAATGTACGGAAGCTATCCCAGTCAGCCTTAGTGTATCGATATACTGTACGATGAAGAGGTACGTCTGGGGACTTATTACATTTCATTTTTATCTTAATTGATACAACAGAGTGGTCGGAAGATCCAAGAGGCGACAGAACAGAAACTGAACATAGTTCAGGGCAAGTTGTGAGAAAAAGGTCTAGTAGGCTCGCATACTGGCCGTCATTATCGGGCACACGGGTAGGTTCCTGAACAATCTGAGTGAGGTCATAGGCAATGGAGAAATCATGACAG
This sequence comes from Euprymna scolopes, assembly GCF_053919585.1. Lineage (NCBI taxonomy): Eukaryota > Metazoa > Mollusca > Cephalopoda > Sepiida > Sepiolidae > Euprymna > Euprymna scolopes. The sequence continues at coordinate 14,915,958 of NC_136526.1, forward strand.
AACCTCCCCTCATCATCGGTCTTGTTTGAGTGGGTCAACCATTCGACGTTGTGAACATTGAAGTCTCCATATACGTGAATGTTAGCTGAAGGATAAGTAGAAAGGACTTGGTCAATTTTCTCAGATATGCTTTGAAAGATAGTAACTCCACTGTTGTGGGGACGATAGAGAGTAAATATAAATGCAGTAGTGTGAGCTAAAGCAACCCGGAAGCACATATAGGGTAAGTTAGGATCTTCCCTGGAGATGTCCCTCCCACATGGAAAGCTATCTTTAATATAGGCACATATTCCATGCCCATGGCGATCTTGGGGGTCAGATTTAGAAGTTAAGTTAGAGTATCCTGTAATTGCAAACTCATCTAGGGAAATAGCCTGTCCAATGCCAGTTTCACTTAAAAATAAAAGGTCTGGTTTAGTCTCCTGTAATTGGGTTTCAACCTCTGGAAGGTTAGAACGAAGACCCCTGATGTTGGAGAAGGAGACATGGTAGTAGGGGTCTACGTTGGAAGTTGGAGAACCGGGTTTAATCGTGTATTTTTTCTTGAAACTTGTCATGATGAAATTTGGAATTTGTGGACTAGGTCGTCAGATTTACTTAGAGCAGGACAGAGAGGGGAAACTAAGAGAGAAAAAGAAACACAGAATTTTTTTTTTTTTTTTTTTTTTTGTAGCACATAAGGTAAAGCCGTAACAATTACCCACTAGTATGGCATCGAGAGGCCCCACCAGAAGCTACTGCATGGTGCAGATTCCATTCACCAAATGGCAATGCAGCAGCCCCAGTACTTTGCACCTGCTGATAGGACAGCCTCCTTAGTGGTTAATCCAAGGTTCGGGTCCCTGACTATCAGGCGGATAACGTCAGCCCAGACAAAACGTTTACCTCCAGCACCCTTACTAGTGACATGGCTACAAGGATAGACATAGAAACAGAAAATTTCCACCAACTCTGCCAACTGTTCGCGCAAAATACTGCCAACCTAGAAAACAGCTTTTTCTTCTCCCTTTGTCAGAAAAATCACTCATTAAAAAATGAGGACTGAGGGACAAATAAGAAGAAGCGAGAGTAACAGGAGCTGCCGATAACGCATCCACAATGCGTTTTCTACTCTCCGTTAAAAAAAAAACAAAAAAAAAACTATTAAGTATTGTACTTAATAAAGTCCAACGGACGTGTTTAAGGGAAAGTATGGTGATAAATTCCCCTCTCACGAACTAAAAATGAGTACAATTAGGTAATCTATTTTTGCAATCAACTCGGTAGATAAATAAACATTTATGGACGAGTAAAAAAAAGCTAGCATTTAATACAACAGAAATACATAAATTAAATACTGAAATAAAATGTAGTTATTAATATTTGAATCTAAAAATAAAAAGTGCGAATTAGTAGAGAAAATCACTTATCACAACAACGCTTCCGTCTCCAAACTGCAAACTAGTGAAGAATTTAACTTTTAATAGCGTTCAGAAGATTTTTTTTTTTTTTTTAAATTAACCGTTAAGAGAAAGCGTGATTTTATTCTGAACTTTAACTAATCACGTTTTAAGAAACTTATGATATAAAAGAAAAGCAGATGGGGGGGGGGGGTTTCTTCCGAAGTTAGTTGGTGACGTTATAAGTAATTGCGAGATAAGATGGGAGCCAGAAATTAGGGGTGGGGGACTGAAAATGATATTATAATGGATTGATTATACAATATTTAAGTCTTAGGAGTGTTCATGTTATTGAGATGTTCATATTGTAAGAGATGGGATGGAGACCTTAACAAATATATATAATGAGAGAGAGTACATAGGAATACACTTTGAGAGGCGATTCGATATTTAGATAGACCGAGAGATTGGCATTTATGCTTTTGACAGTTCTGTATGAAACGGGAGTGTTTATATAACAAATAGTTTGACACATTTACTTTCTAACACATATTTTTTAGATGATGACTTTATCAAATGGTTCTTATACATAAATGGACAATAACTTTTCTAGTTGTAATGATGAACACAGAAGACGGCAGTTATGAAAAACATGATGATCATTTATTTCTTCCGTATGACCGGTCAATGACTTTGCATCCAGGAATTCAAAGTTTCTTCTTTACATCTTCTTTTTCTAAAACCCTCTCGCTTCCAGATGGTGCCAAGGTTAGGTCTGAACCTCTCTTGACTCTTCGACTCTCTGACTCTCTCTCTCTTACTAACTCTAACTTCGAACTCTTTCCTATATTGAGAAATCACATGTATGTCTGGCCAACGTGACTATAATTCACGTGTCATCAAGATGCGCGATTTGCACGTTTTTGAAACATTCTGATGACCAGGAAATTTCTCAATTTCCTTTGTTGTTTTACAAAGGAATTTAACCAACTTATTTAATTCATAAAACCCATATTTTAGTGTGCACATTCTTTCTAACAATGTGCATAGTTTCCAGCTAAATTTGTATTTAAATATTTTATCAGACTCAACAATTTACTGGACATTCCATTTAAAACCTATTGTTATTTAAAACTTATCTCCAGGGTTCGATTCCTGTTTTCTCTGATTTTATTTTCATTTACTAATTCTCTTTATTTTTGCTTACATGAAAAAGTGGACAAGCCTTTTTCATGTAACAATATCTGATCTACCACACAGTCTATCAGCAGTGGTAATAGCCATCATTGCTGGTGTGTTTAACAACAGAAGTAGTTATATAATTTGTTTTTAATAATTGAGATATATGTCTGTGTGTGTTGTTACTTTTGCATTAACCTGTCCACGACTCCACAATGTTTCTCGAGTGTGGTCAGCCACTGACGGGAAGCAAAAGCAGTCGATCACAAAACAAGAAAATCATACTTATTATTTGTATCTATCGGACTACTGTTTTCATCTTGAGTGTGATTTTCACAACGTTTCGGTCGATGTAACCTACGACCTTCTTTAGGTGTATCTCATTGAACTCTGGAACGTTTCTGTCAATCTCGGGAATTTGGATGGAATTTAGAATGGAACCCTCTATTTACTTCACGGGGGTAGCATGCTCTCGTTCCATCAGCCATAACGATAGAGGTCTTAAGTAATTTGCAATTGTATTTTTTGGTCGACCACACTGGAGATTTAACCTTCAACCTTCAGGAGAATATCACTTTCACAATTAATTTTTCCAAGTGTTAACAACTGCGCCGAGTTGGATCAGATACACTAAAAGAAGGTTGGAGCTTTCATCCACCAAATTGTTGTGAAAAATCACTCATGATGAGAATAGTAGTCCGATAAATCCAAATAATATGAATAACCAATCCTCATCTCAAAAATTCAGAAACGTCAAGAAAATTATGATAAACAGTAAAACAATTGAAATACAATAAATGAAATTACAAACATGTATCTAACCCAACACTAACCCTAAATCTTAACTCGATGCTGCACAATTAAAATTAAGGTTTTATTTGTTCCAATCTATATATCTATAAAAGTGAACGTGTCTGTCTGTGTGCATTTCCCTACGCAATAACTGTAAATTTTAAGTCTACAGACTCGAAATTTGATATACAGGGTACTGAGATTTGGGAAAATCTTTGTAATTCGTTTTCAGACAGAATTCGGCTGTTAAGTTCAACGATTTGACTTTTGAGAACTCTACCAAACTCCTCCAACAATTTTGGATCTAAACACTTAAAATTTTAGATATCTTGGACATGGATAATAACTTGATTTGAGCCCAAAACAACCAATGTTAATGGGTCATAATAGGGGTCATAGTTAAAAAAAAAATTACCGCTTCTTTTTGTTTCTTTTTTTTTTTTTTTTTTTTTTTTTTTCTGTGCTCAACATGCACCTCCAAACACCCGGGTAACACCGGGCTGAAATGCTAGTTTATAAAAAAAATAGCATTCATACATTCATATTAGCTAAAAACAGTGCATTTGTAAAAGAATTGAGGCACACTTGGACGACCTTTTTCTGGTTATTTCCATCGGTTGCTGAATGAGTTTGAGGCAACTTTATGGAAATCGCGTGTTGGTAAATGCAGAAACACAGAAACATTTATTGATGAGGATAGTTTGCCTTCGGCAACCTCCTCATCCTCACTTCCCTTATTTTATTATTTTATCCTCACATTCTATAAGCAATGTTTCTGAAAAAGGAGGAAGAATTGCTGTTTTCTAGGTCGGAATTTATTCATTTAACTCTAATCGTTGGCTAGTTTTTGTCCTTGAAGTATTTTTTAACCCGTTATGAGTGGCTTCATGCCTTGTCTGAAGCAATTTCCATAAAAATAAAATTGAAATAAAGTTGTAATAGGTACTTTGTATAAAAGTAGTTGAATAATATTTTTATTGCAATTGTTTGAAATTATTTTTGTTTTTAATTTCGGATATGATTTTCGCAATGCTCATTCCTAGCCTTTTGGTTATGAGCAAAGTGTTAGGTGTATCAGAATTTTTGTAGGAATTTTTGACACCCCTAACACGAAACTGCGAATAAAATAGAAAAAAAACTCGTAATTTCTCTTTTAAAAGTGGGTTATTTATTTTCTTTATGGATTATACTTCCAAAATGAACTATTAAAGTTGTATAAAAAGTAATAGAAATATTATTTTTTTAATTTTTAAACAACAGTAATGAATTTTATGAACTCAATATTTTCAATTTTTAAAGTTTAAAAATCTATCCAAATTTTTCTATTGATTCTATTTTTACGATATTTTCAGGGTCAATGTGAAATTTTATGCTCTTTCCAATAAACCGAACATAATATTTTAGACAAACGTTTTTTTTAAATTCACGCCCCCCCCCATTTTCAAGTGTCTATTAAAAAGTAAATAATTAATTTACTCAAAGTTTTATATATCACAAATTGAAGAGAAAAGGTCAATAAAGATATTCAAATTTAAAACAAAAAAAGTGTTTTTTTTTTTTTAGAAATTTACCTGTAAAGTTCGAAGTTTAAAAAATTTTTTTTTTTAACCACTTTTTTTTTTTTTTAATGAAACCTTGGTCCTTGCTCCTTTTAATTGAAAAAAAAAAAAATTAGGGCTTGAATTACATTTTTCGAGGAGTTATAAGCTTGGAAAGACGGGGTAGAATTATTCACTATTTTTCACGAAATTTCTGACACACCTAGCAAAGTGTACTCTTTTCTTTCTGTCCTCAGTCTCGGTGAAGGAGAAATCTTTCTAAACTGAGGCAATTCTAATTTTTGTCACAAACGTGAGTGCCCCTGCTGGAGGAAAACTAGATTTTCCATGCATTAAAAACCGACCTTGTGCCTAACTCAGTCTTCGTGGAGAAGACAAATAACGCTTGCAAAGCAAATATTGCTAATACATAAGAAAGCCCAATACAATTTATCTCCCTTAGTCATAATCAAAGGGAGATAACTTGTGTAACTTGTGACTGGTGTTATCGATACTGGATGAGTTAGTAGTCGTGACTCGTGATCCCAAAACATTTTCCTTTTTTCTTTTTCTTTTCTTTTTCCTTTTTTGAGGCGGCAAACTTTACAAATAAATAGTTCATTTCAAAGATTAATTTTTGTATTTATAATTTAAATAGAATTTCTGGCACTTGGCTCGAGCGTACGCCGTATAGCATAATCTCGAGGTCCCATTTTCACTAACTCTACGTATTTAATTAGGCTGTAATACGGCAATAACGCGTCAAATGTTGCTACTAAGTAGTCTATTGTCTGGTTTATCAACATATATATGGGACTTGACATATCCCTAAAGAAAATAATTATTATTCCATTAACTTTAATGTTCTGATGGTTTATGCCGCGTTTTTCCCTTCCAGAGCGGGCTCTTACACCAAAGCTAGTGAGGGTAGTCAAAGAATCAATTAGATGAAAAGAACCTGGCATAGAATGTTTGTTGTGCCAAGCAGAACTGACTTCTGGAGTACAGTGATGTTGTATTCCCAAGGAGTTCAGTTGTTTCATATTATTATTCATTAATTTATATTTTTATGTTTACACATGCTTTTCAGTTTTCCATCTACTCATGAATATTGTTATATTGAAATCAGTTGCTTTTATTTTAATGCAAGTTGGATCGAACAAGGCCTTCGATAAGGTATGGCATAAAGGCCTACTTCACAAGATTTCCAGCTACGGTATAACTGGAAATATTTTCTCAATTATTAAATCATTTCTCTCTGATAGGCTCATAAGAGTAGTTGTTGATGGGCAGAAATCAGAGGCCCACAGTATTAATGCTGGAGTCCCTCGGGGTCCATCCTGGGCCCAACTCTCTTCCTGATCTACATCAATGATCTTCCAAAACACATACTTCAATCATTCGTTGACATCTATGCTGATGACACGACCATCTATTGCAACACATCAAGTCGTAAATGACAAAGTTCTCTCTGATTTTCCCTCCTCAGATCTTGAGCGCATGGTACAGTGGGGAAGAGGTGGCTGGTGACTTTTAATGCATCTAAAACCAAGCTCATATCTTTACATCATCAATGCTCTGATCCCATCTGGCATCAATTGAAATGAATGGCTCTCGTCTAGGGGAGGCCTCATGTTTTGACAAGCTTCTGGGATTGACCTTTACTCCTGACCTAAAATGGAACAGATACATAGTGTGTTGCCAAGGTCGCTGGAAAAATGATAGGATCCTTCTACCACTCCAGAAGATATCTAACTGCTGATGCAATTATCTATCTATATAAAAGTGAAGTACATCTAAGGATGGAGTACTGCTGCCACATCTGGGCAGGAGCTGCTAAAAACAGCCTATCCTGCCTTGACAGAGTACAAAATAGACTTTGTAGCTTAGTGGGGGATGCCCTTTTCTCTTCCCTGCAGCCTCTCTCTCACAGAAGAGATGTTGCGAGCCTGTCTTTGTTTTATCGTTATTTCCATGGCAAGTGCTCGTTCGAGCTCCAATATCTTGTCCCCCCCCCCCGCCTTGCCAATGTTTCATGATAAACACCCGACTAGCTGAAACCACTGTCAATAATTTTCCCCACTCTTTATCTGTGCTTAATCAAAACGTAGATTTCATGAACAAAACTTCTTTCTTAGAAGTGCACGCCTGTGGAACTCTGTTCCGTTTGCCTGTTTCCCACCTGACTACAACTTGGATGTCTTCAAGTCCAACATAAACGAATTCCTGATGAACCGCTCCCTTAAGTAAGACACTTTATCAAATCTCCAATACTAATGATCACTACGATACTATCCCATTGATTACTGTACACACAATAACCCTTAAACCTGAGTGGCCTTGGGGCCTTGATAAGTGGTGACCACCAGGTAAAAAAAAAACATACATTTGAAAATTTAAAAACCTTAAAAAAAAAATTCTTTTTTTAAAAGACTACGCTCTTTGTCAAATGGTTGAGATTTTATGTGAATTATCATGAACGTTACGGCAAGGAATGAACGCTGTCCAAGGATAAAATTTTCTTTTGATTTATTTCACTGGATTTCATGATCAAGAGCGGAGGATTACTCGAAATATTAAAATAAAATTTAACAAATTAGAAACATCGTTTTTATGCTTATTACACCACCTATGACCCTGAAAACGCACACACACACACATACATACACACATATATATATATATATATATATATATATATATATATATATATATATATATATATATAAAAAAGGAACTTAGTGGATTAGTTTCCTATGGACTCTAAAAAAAAAGGCTGGAACGAGTTTTATGGAATTTTACACAAAGGTACTTTGTGACTGGGAGTGTTTTTAGCTAGGCTTTGTATCTGAATGACCTTGATAAGTATTAGTAATTGATTATCCGATGAAAGAAGCCACGGGCGATTTTGACTAGAGTTTACACCTTACACAGCCTAACATCACAAGTGCATTTGAGAAGTTTTATTTCCACACAAGCAGTAAGGCAAAGCAGATAAAATCAGCAATATTTTTTTTTTATATGACAGAAGTGTGTTCAAAATAAATATTTCTGTTTAGAGTACGATTGAAGCATGGTACTTGACTTTTTTAATTTTAAACTTTAATGTGACTTCGTCCACAATACATTAAAGTCTCCATTGCAATGTAGACTAGAATGCATTGTGGACTAAGTCACTGTGTTAAGGCATATGAAGCTTCCTCCTGATGCATGGAGATGGGTCCCCAACTTGAGCAGACAGTCGATTTGATTGCAAAATGGGTGATTCCACTGATTTTGATGACAACAAATATCTGGGAGTGTGAAACATTCGTTGATTATCATTTAATCCCTGGCAACATCGGGTCTCCCTGCTAGTGTGTGTATATAAATATATATATATATATACTAGCATTTCAGTCCGGCGTTACCCGGGTGTTTGGAGGTGTATGCTGAGCAAAAAAAAAAAAAAAAAAGAGTAAATTTTTTTTTAATTTGACCCCTATTATGACCCCTTAAAATTTATAGTTTCGGGCTCAAATCACTTTATTAAATTAGATCCAGGTTCAAGGAACCTATATCAAAAATTTCAAGTGTCTAGACCCAAAATTGTCGGAGGAGTTTGGTAGAGTTCTTAAAGGTCAAATCGTTGAAATTTGACCCCCTTAACAGCCAAATTTCTGGCTGACACCCGTCACATCGATTTTCCCAAATCTCAATACCCGGTATTTCAAATTTCGAGTCTATAGACTAAAAATGGACAGTTATTGCGTAGGGAAATGTACACAGACAGACAGACACGTTCACTTTTATAGATATATAGAAGATATGTGTGTGTGTAAAAAAAAAAAAAAAAAAAAAAAAAAAAAGCAGCTTTTAATATTTTAAAAGAATGCAAGGTCAAACAATTTGGTAGCAAAAAAAACTAAAGAGATAATTAAATCCGTACCAAATTACTTCGACGTCTGATGTTAAATACCAACTTAAAAATGAGTCAAAAAACGAAGTATACTATTTAACCCTGCATTAGTCACCTAGGTGTTCCAAATATGATTAGCCGCTGGGCTATTTTATAGTGTTATTATTTTTGTAAAATATAGTTATCCTGCTGGTTCATGATATATATACAATCCCTGTTGAACAGTTTGAATCACTTGTATCTTGTTGATATTAATATAAAAATAATACAATAAAATAAATTATAAAACTAAATAAAAATAAAGATATTACATTAACTAAGCTCATAGTTACAAAACTGTAAGAGTAATAAATTGTAAATCAAATAATCTCATCAAAACTTACGATAAAGAAAATACCAAAACATTAATTCCATATTAAATGTTGCAGATTAGCCTAATAATACATAATATGTGCTTATTTCTACAAATTTTCATTCCCACTGGAAAAATACAAAAATATATAAATCATACTTAGGTTAGTCAGCTGGGGTGACTGGACACCCCAGAAGGACAAAGCGACGTCTGCCTCCAAGGAAAACTGAGACACGACTGTGCCATATCATGTGTGCTATATCTTCACTGAGTCAAGAGAGTACTAGGAGGGAGGAAAAGAAACAAGTTGCCAACTAGGAATTCTGAGCACTTAAGCAAAATTGGGCTGACGAATCACCTCCATGGAACTAACGCATGGTTAACAAATTTATTCAACAACTTAAAGAGATTACTAATGTAGAAGCCGCTGGATGTGTGATGAAGTCTGTGATGTGAGAGACACTTTTTGGTGACCTCTCAGACTGTTATAACAGATTTTCTTTTTATTCAAGGGCGATCACTCTTCCTTATTTAATCCAAAGAAAAATAACTTCTTTTAACAATTACCAAAATATTTGTACTGATCTAAATTATATGAATAAATGAAAGTTTTTTTGTTTTTTCTCATAAGAAACTTATGAATTAAATGTTTATTGTAAATGTTAGTTACGAGTAGCAAATATGGGAAAATAATAGCAAATTTGCAATGCCAGCTAATCTATCATATATATATCTTCTATATATATAAAAGCCAAACGTCTGTGTGTATGTATGTATGTTTGTTTGTAACGCTAAAACTTTTGAAAGACGGAACCAAACTTGACAAATTTGGTATATCGAAGCCTCATCACCCGGATGACAAATATCGAAATTTCACGTCAAACGGACCACTAGAAGTTGGTCAACTGATCAGTTATCTTCGAGGGGGGCCCCAAAAAAACCTGTCATTATCTATATATATAAAAGACAAATGTTTGTTTGTAACGCTAAAACTTGAGATGAAAGATTCCTCTCCCCTAAGAATAAAACATATGTTCAATATCTGCTTTTGTTTTTTCATTGTTTATACGGTCCCGAGCAACGCCGGGTAGCCCTGCTAGTATTATATAAAAGGCAAAATGTGTGTGTGTGTGTGTGTGCGCTTTTCCGCGATGTCTGCAAAAGGCTTCTTTCGGAAAAGCGCTCGCTCGCATCGCAACTTCTTAAAACTGTTTATATCATCCATAAATTGTAATATCTCAGAGTTACCCGCGGACCTCGCCTGTCTATTTAATTTTATTGACTTTCAAACCTTAATTATTCCACATTTCCCGCATCGGCACGCGTTACATTCACTTTTCGGTATAAAAAACAGCGAAACCCGACTCTAATCGCAGGCCCAGAGCCAGTGTCGACTTCGACTGGCGAGCGGCTTTTTCAATTGACCTCATTAAAAACGTTCTCGCACAAAATCGCCATCACGTCAATCAAAAACGAGCACCTGTTGTTTTTTTTTTTTGTTTTTTTCACACTATTTTCCAACTGCGCGTCGTAAAAGCTTCCTTTTTTTTTTCACACACACCCAAAAACACCCGAGCAACGCCGGGTACCCCGAGCTAGTATATATATATATATATAAAGGCAAAACGGCAGCTCACGTTTTTGTATGTCCAAGAAAGGCTTTTTTCTCGACTACGTTACTATTTTTTTTTTTTTAATTTTTTCTTAATATACTCCCTAGATTATAATATCTATAATTAATATACTCCCTAGATTATAATATCTATAATTAATATACTCCCTAGATTATAATATCTATAATTTATATACTCCCTAGATTATAATATCTATGATTTGCGAACGCACGTTGTCTCTACATTTATTTAAAATATTTCTTCTATTCTGACCTTTCACATGTTTTTTCATCTTTTTCGTATAAAGTGAACCTAAGCAAAGGTACAGTGCCTGGCTTTTCATGCCGGGATGTCTTGAAAGCTTTGATCAATGTCGGGGAAACTCTTCATATCAGACAATTGCTATTCATTTTGATGCTGACGGAGTCCCCCCTTTTTCAGGGGAATGACTTCGTGGGGGACACATACTATGAGAGAAAACAGAAAACTTCATTGGCCCCAGGCCAGGTTTAAAAGCCACTTTAATTTCCTTGCCAACTCCTATGATTCTAAACTTAATTATCATTGAGTTGACAACTTTTTGAATGACATCACTAAATTTGAATGCTTTTCAATTCCTGTGGTGTCATAGCGTAGTGGTAAGATGTCAAGTTTTCTTTCACTTTCTTTTTCCCTTTGCGTCTAGGGTTCGAGCCTGCTTGCCTACTACCACTTTTTTTTTTTCTCAAC